>NW_007245955.1:40113-53455 GCF_000164805.1 Carlito syrichta
GGGCTCAGGCAATCCACTCACCTCAGCCTTCCAAAGGCGCAGGATTACAGGCTGAGCCACCGAGCCCAGCTAGAAGGCTGTTTTTAAATGGTTAATATACATGGAAAGATGCTAGCTCACTGTTAAGAAATACAGATTGAACAGGTATCTAATAAAGCAAGAATAGTTAAAATGTCAATTGTTGAATCTAGGTGTTGGGTACCATGGTGTTCATTGTAATAGTCTTTCAACTTTTCTGTATGTTTGATAATTATCAAAAGAAAGTGTTGCAAAAACTACCATTGGTGAAGACAGTCTTTTGAAGAGTATCAGAATTTAAAATCTGCACCGACAGTTGCATTGTCAGGAATTTACTTCTAAGAAATTACCCTTAAAATTGTGTAAAGAAATAAGCACACAAAACACACAAGGACTGTGTTAAAAAAAAACACACATAAGGATGTTTTAGTGCTACCTCATTTGTGATAGCAAAAAACTATAAAAATCCTATATCCACCAAAAATGTGCTGGTGAAATCTCAGTTATGTTGACATACCTATACAAAGGGATACTGTGCAGTCATTTAAAAGAATGAGATAAATCTCCTGTCTTAAAATAATAGATGAACATGTCACTCTCTCCTCCTCATAAAAGTAATCACCAAACAAGGAGAAGAAATATAGAAATACAACCTCAATTGCCCAAACTTTACCGGTACAATTACTTGTATACCTAATCCTGAATTGTACCCCCACATCTTTAAAAATAAGATGAATTTTTAAAAAATCGTTAAAAACTAGGGATCATGTTTAGCCCCGCAACAAAATAATGAAACACGCCACCTAAAGGAGGTGAAAAACAAACAAGGGTATGGGAAAACACCAAGAATTCATCTGAGGCTGTATCTCTCAGATAAAGCTTCTGCAAAGTAGGAGCCACATCCTGAGCAGCAAGCCCCAGAATCCTTTGTTGGAACACTGCAAAAAGCAACATGGCTAACGACAGGAGTTCTGTGGACCCAGTTTGGCATCAAGGAGAAGTAGGGAGATGAGGATGAACAAAACACTTGTAAGCACTTCCTATGTCACTAAGTAAAAAGTAGGTGAGGCCAGTGGAAGAATTCACTGTGAATGGCCTTACAGTTACTGGTTTTCATTGGTAGGAGAGAAGTAAAATAATTTCCTTACATAGCTCCATTCCCTAACAAACTTCAAAAGTTACCATGAAGAATTCCTGCTACCCTGGACCACAGTCACTGCCATTCCTGTCCCATCTCCTACAAAGATGAGTAACACTGATAACAAATGTCATTATAATATATCTAAACAAAGATAAAAAAAGAAAAAAGACAAAAGAGAAGAATACAACAATGGTCAAAGAACCTACCAAGGAACAGATGAAAACTGTGATGACAAAAAAGAGAACTTAGTAATGCATCCTATCACAAAATAAAATCTCAAGGAAAATATATATCAAGATAAAAGAGGTGTTTCATGGGCCAGCAGAAATCGACAAACAGCTGAAAGGACAAAAATATAAAAATAGAAATGAAGGTTTCATTAGAAACAATATAAAGAATAGATACCATTTATCCTGTGAACAGACAAAAAGGCTAAATAAAAAGGGTTAGGGAGGAAATGACACATATGGAAAACAGTTATCAGAGCACTAATGCACACAGCTGATATATCTGAACAAGATAGCCACAATAGTTGGGCTCAGTGGCTCAGCCTGTAATCTCACGCCTTCGGGAGGCTGAGGTGAGTGGATTGCCTGAGTCCACGGGTTCGAGACCCACCTGGGCAACTTGGTGAGACCTCATCTCTACAATAAATCCAAAATGAGCCGGGCGTGGTAGCGTGCGCCTATAGTTCCAGCTACTTGGAAGGCTGAGACAGAAGGCTCGCCGGAGCCCAGCAGGTCAAGACTGTGGTGGCCGGGAGCGGCCACTGCACTCCAGTCTGGGTGACAGAGTGAGACTCCAACTCAAAAAAAAAAAGATAGCCACAATAGAAGAAAAAAAGTTTCAGATACAATTCTCAAAATTTTCTAAGATAAAAGACATTCATAAATTGAAAGGGCATATTACATCTTAGGAAAAGTTTATCAAAACAATAAAAATGAGATGTATCCTAGTAAGTTATGAGACACAAATTTCAAGAGGAAATTCCACTGGGAAAAAAGAAAAATCATCTAAAAAAGGAAAATAAGCAGACCAGCCTCAGAGCCTCAGATTTTTCTCTGGAATTTAAGGCTAGAATAAGGGTTCTCAAAGAAAGAAATATGAATCCAAGAATTTTATACTCAGCCAACTACTGTTAAAGTTGAAAGGCAATTAAAAATTCAAATTTATGAAGAAACGGGGAATATAGTTCCTGTGAACCTTTCTTGAAAAAACTTCCAAAAGTTAAATTTTAGCCAAACAAGAAATGAATGAAGAAACTGCAGTCAAAAGACTACCAGTGAGCATTAACTCCATTTCGCTGAAAGCTTAAAGTTAATTCAAATATTGGATTTATGGTTACAGAACAGAATACAAATTTTATAATCCTGAAAATGTAGAAATAAAAGTACAAAAAGCTGGGATGGAAGGTAACACATGAATTTTCTTACCTTTTATATTCACAGTCAAAAATATATTAATTCAAAGCTGATAATTCAAGTTATAGAGGTACAAGTATATTTAAAGATAGAGCAATGGTAAACATGTAATAACAAAATGGTAGTAGAAGATATATAATTTTACTGTTATTAAAAAGATTGGGGCAACTCTATAAATTTTTTTTTTTCTTTTGAGTTGGAGTCTCACTCTGTCGCCCAGACTGGAGTGCAGTGGCCGCTCCCGGCCACCACAGCCTCGACCTGCTGGGCTCCGGCGATCCTTCCGCCTCAGCCTTCCAAGTAGCTAGAATTACAGGCATGCGCTACCACGCCCGGCTGATTTTTTATTTATTTATTGTACAGATGAGGTCTCACTGCCCAGGTGGGTCTCGAACCCGCGGGCTCAGGCAATCCACTCACCTCAGCCTCCCAAAGGCACGGGATATAAATATTTTATATATTCACTTATTCTCAAGATATAATAAGTAAAATATTTTTTAAAAGTTAGGAATGTGCTTATATGTACAGACAGATTTTAGAATGAAAGAAAAAAGTTCTTTGGATAAGAAAAAGTTTGGTGCTTTTGTTCCAGTCTGTATACTCACCAGTATAAATAGAGGCTTCTCTAGCAGCAACAGGCATATTAGAAGTATTGGCTACCAAAGCTGTCCTCTTCATAATTGACTCTACCTTACCATCAACTTCCATTGTGAGCTAGAGGTGAAAAATAAAATCTGTTAGAGATTCTCCAGTTTCTAAAGGTAACATTTTAGTATTTTTTACAACTTGCCCATATTAATTCCTCTTATAATCAGTATTCCCAAAGTAATATTTCCCGTCACACCAACCTGTCTTCCCTGCTCCACAGTACTGTGAAGAAGACAGAAATTATTTCCACTGCATAAATAACTAATTTATGAAAGAAGAAATATTACTATAGTAACCAAGCAGATCATAAGGTCTATTTAAAGGTCCCACTGTAAATGTTTTTTCTTCCAATAAGTGAAAACTACCAGATCACAAAAATAAACTTTGAAGAATTCAGTCTTTTCCTTGAATATAAAATACAAAAATTAATCTAATTAATTTTGAAATTTTTAAAAAGCTTCTTGACTAGTGAGAGCATTGTTCCAGAACATAACACAAAGATGTATTAATTGACAATGAACATCGATTAGTAGCATCTTCTCTAGAATATTATTTGAAGATTTCAACATACAGACCTCTGGGAAGTCCCTGAGAACTTCAGACATCTCATTTCCTCTTTCACCACACCCTACATAGATGATCACATCACTGTTGGAATACTTGGATAGAGACTGTGATATCACTGTCTTTCCACAGCCAAAAGCTCCAGGGATAGCTGTTGTTCCTCCCTGTACACATCTAAACAAAGAAAACAAAGTGTGGACTACTTGCTATATAATACAATAAATGCTAATAAATAAAACAGGTAAATAACACAAAAAGACAAGTTAAAGAAAAAAAGCACTCAAATATTTTTATCTATACATACACATACAAAAACATACAGATATAGATATAATTGCTCCCTTAGCTTATACCTATAATAGTATATGCCTTTAATATGATTAATCATCTCTATCATATTTAATAGCTGAAAAGTAAAAGCCTATTCTGTAAGGCAGGGAAGACGGATATGAGAATACTAAGACAATGATATTCTGAATGCTTGTATAAATTAGCTGAAGAAAAGGCAATACGGAAATTAAAACTAAAAGAAAAACATGAACAACTTTTGAAAGTTGTCTTTGCGGCCGAGATCGGTGGCTCAGACTGTAATCCCAGCACTTTGGGAGGTCAAGGCGAGTGGATTGCCTGAACCCGCGGGTTCAAGATCAGCCTGAGCAAATTGGCGAGACCTCGTCTCTGCAATAAATCAAAAATTGGCCAGGCATGGTAGTGTGTGCCTGTAGTTCCAGCTACTTGGAAGGTTGAGGTAGAAGGATCGCCAGAATCCATCAGGTCGATGCTGGAATGGCTGTGAGTGTGCCACTGCACTGCACTACAGCCTGGGTGACAGAGTAAGATTCCGACTCAAAAAAAAAAAAAAGAAAGAAAGTGATGGCAAAAAAAATAAGTTAAAAAATCTGTATTTTGCTATAAAGTTTAATGAACAAAGCGCTTTTAGTCAAAGTGTTAAGTCACCTCCCTTTTATTTGTTCAATAACTATTTACTGAGCACTTCCTAAGTACTTAAAACTGTGTTTGGAAATGCTGGAGAGACAACAAATAGTAAATAAGATAGCATGTTTCTGTATTCAAAACTCAGATTCCAGTGGTATAAGCTAGAGAGTCAACTAGTGATGACAGTACCACTTAGCAGTCACTTTCAAACTTTCCTTAAAAAGTAGCAATGGAGAGTGAAATATCCTTTTGGGGAAGAGGAGTGTGAGGTGCAAGTGTGAGAGTGTGTGTGTGCATGCACACACATGCATGTGTGCATTTGCACAGTGTTTATGGTGGGAGAGGGCCTGGGCAGGAGAAATGGATGTAACGCTAAGGGAAAGTTCTCTGTTATATTGTGTGTTATCATAAAAACTCACAGAAACATTGCATCCTTAATCATAACCTACTTTTTTCAACATAAAATTAATATGCATTAAAAATGTTTCCCCTCCAAACCATTCAGTATATTTAACAGACTAAGAAGGCATGTCACATTTCTCCTATGGCTCAATATACCTCTGTCAAATCACTTTTAACCTGGGGTGGGGCAGGACTGGAGAGTTTGAAAATTCAGCAACCCAATGTGAAAAGTGTTATCATAGAAGACATCCATGGTGCTGGTGGAGCACACAGGAAGGGTGCAAAGTCTGATACTAGATTGGAATAGAGTTAGAAAATTCTTCCTGAAATTAAGTTAGACTCGAAAGGAAATTAAAATTTTCCTAAAGTAAAATAATATTCCAAGCAGAGGGAACAGCATTTCTAAAGGGCCAGGGACCAGAGAGGCTATTGTTTTAGGAATTAAAAGTCCTTCAAAATGCCTGGAAGATGGTGACACAAAAGTAGTTGGGCAGTCAAGCAGCTAAGACAATACTGGAAATTAAGAGATGGCCAGATCATGGGTGGCTTTGTAAGGAGTTAAGGATCATGTATTTGTTCTAAGAGCAATAAAAAGCACCCTAAGAGTATTGAGCAAAACAGTGCAGGATCAAGTATGTGCTTTAAAAAGGCCAGTACTTCGTATTGACAACCATTTAGAAAGAAAGCAAGAGTGAAGATAGAAGTCTGATTAAATGTGATTATTGCAGGAATTAGGGGGAGTACCTTAATTAGAGTTATAGAGTAAGGAATAAACATGTAGATAAGCAATATTTAGAGACTAGAATAAAAGCACTTGTTAACAATTAGATGTAGGAGAGTAATAACAATCCTGGAGAGAAGTCAGATTTGAGCATCCACTGGAAGGATGATAATGATATTTTAAAGAGGCAACAAAGAAAGATGAGCAAGTTTCAAAGCAAGAAGTGCTGATTAAGATGATTATTTCAGTTTTGAGCATGCTGACTTTGAGGCACTTGTAGGATATTCAAAAGTAAAGGTTTAATCAGAAGTGGATGTATGAGTCTGGAGCTCAGAAGGCATTTGGGATAAAGACACAGGTCTAAAAGTCCTTATATATAGATAAATATTTAAGTCAGGAAAACGATGAAGTCATCCATAGAGAGGTTAAGACACAGAATAAGGAAAGAAGAGGACTTAGAAGAAGAAAAACCCTAATAAATACCAAATTTACAGGAAAAAGAGCCTTTAACAAAGACTCCAGTAACAGAGGCTCTAACTTGTGAAAAGAAGCTAATGAGAAGGACAAAAAATCAGGATGTTTCAAGGAAGAAGTGGAAAGCAATATTCAAAGCTATAAGGATAAGGAAAATACTAAAACTTATTTCTTGATTTGATCAGTATGGGAGTGACTGATGTATTAGTGAGACTAGCTAAGGGAGTTGTAAAGCCAAGGGCAGAGTATAGTGAATTAGAATAGAAGTGGAGATAAATTTATTACTTTAAGAGGTTTGGCTATGAAGAGGAGGAGAAAAGTAATGGTAGGTGGAAAGGGAAAAGGGTAGAGGGTGTTTTTTTTTTTCCCCCTAGATGGGAAACAGAAGGAAGATAATATAGGGAGGTCCTTGAGGCAGACATGACATGAAAGAAAAGAAGAAGGGATGAATGGGAATGTATGTTAAGTGAGTCTAGAAGTAGGAAGCTGAAGGAGTTCCAAATCTCATGGCCTCTAATTGCTCTGTGAAAGGCCTAGCAAGATAATTTCCTGAGAAAGAAGAGGAAAGAAGGGTAGAGTTGAAGATCTGAGGTTAATGGAGTGGTATGAAATAACTGCTGAGAATAGGAAAGAATAATAACTAGGGAAACACAGGATTGCTACATAGTAGTAAAGTCAGATACCAATTCCAACTGATTATTTCAGCAGCCTCCATGAAGATTTAGAAGGAGGAGACAGCAGGACTGATTCATAGTTGGGATTTTGTCAGGTTTGTGATAGAACACAAAGTAACAAGAATATTTATTATATTGGCAAATATTCATAAAAATGATAAACTATGAAGTCTAAACTGGATAGTGAAAAATATGCTGACTAAGAAGGAAGAGCTAAAAGATGGAGATCTTAATGAGAGAGCAATAGTGGGAACAACCAAGAGAACAAGTCTGTAGGTCAAGAAATTGCATAAAGACTGGGACATGAATAGGTTTGTTTGGTGGTCAGAGGTTGAGAGAATTGCCACTTCACAGCTTCAATCTTTCCTGTGAATTGAATGATGAAGTCATTATTGAAAGTAAAACAGGATATGATGAACCCTGAAACTTAAAAGAGAAAGGAGATGGTTTTTAAGCAGTCGAAGAAAATGGAAAGTAACAGACTACAAATTAAGAAAGAGTGCATGGCAGCATACGGAACTAAGATGATTTTAGAAATCATCAATTTATAGTGACACCAATCTACAAATTATAGAATAACCTAAGAGAAGCGGGCTCGGTGGCTCAGCCTGTAATCCCACACTTTGGGAGGCTGAGGTGAGTGAATTGCCTAAGCCCGCAGGTTCAAGACCCGCCTGGGCAACTTGGTGAGACCTCATCTCTACAATAAATCAAAAATTAGCCGGGCGTGGTAGCGCGCACCCGTAGTTCCAGCTACTTGGAAGGCTGAGGCGGAAGGATCATCGGAGCTCAGCAGGTCGAGGCTGCGGTGGCCGGGAGTGTGCCACTGCACTCCAGTCTGAGCAACAGAGTGAGACTCCAACTCAAAAAAAAAAAAAAAACCTAAGAGAGATAGTTATATGGTTTTGATACAGATTTTCTTCTGAAAATTTTATTTTTTTAGAAAGTTTTAGAAATAATATTTTCTGTTAACAATTGTGAAAAAAATAAATCTCAGTAGTTTCACTCTAAAATAAGTATTGGTAATAGATAAATATATTTAACTAATTCACCACTATCACACTAGATAAAACTTATCATAGTATTAAAACTTAAAAACCTTTATCTCTAAAGATAATGAAGTGATAAGTACATGCAACAACTCAGAAAAAACTGCGGGATATATCTCAGACTTACGGAAATAGGGCATCAAGGACTCTCTGGCCAGTCAACAGAGGATGATTGGCCGGCAGCTTCTCGGTGACAGGCCGAACTTGACGTACAGGCCATACTTGGACCATGCTGAACTTCTCCTTTACACCCTCAAATTCAAGCTCCAAGACAACATCCTATTTTAAAAAATAGCAGGATTTTACATATAATCAAAATCAAAGTAACCACAGAATCCTCTTGGGGTAGGAAGGTGGTACATATAAATGAGAAGGGAAATGTGTACGCTTTTAACTTGAATCTTTATATATGGTCCTGTTTTTTTAACCATGTACATTTACTACCTTTTTAACAACTAAAAATAAGTTTAAAACTTTTTCAGAAAGGAGTATATTAAGCAACAGGGGAAGGATTGAATGAATTATATGTAGGTACACAAGGAGAAGTCGTAAAAGATACACAAAACACTCTTGGCACTGGAATGGGGGATAAGTGAAAGCTTTCAGAGTTTATTTCCCATTCTCTGCTTTATTTACTTTATCATAATGATTTTATACTGCTTTAATGAAAAATACCTATCTGTTAAAGACTCTAAAATGTTTAATTGAATATTTTTAAATATTTAATTAAATATTTATAAATGCAAAAAAGAAGAGGCCGGGCTTAGTGGCTCAGCCTGTAATCTTAGTGTTTTGGGAGGCCAAGGTGAGAGGATTGCCTGAGCCCGTAGGTTCGAGACCAGCCCAGGCAACTTGGTGAGACCTTGTCTCTACAAAAAATCAAAAAAATTAGCTAGTCATGGTAGCGCACACCTGTAGTTCCGGCTACTTGGAAGGCTGAGTCGGAAGGATCACTGGAGCCCAGCAGGTCGACGCTGGGGTGGCCATGAGTGTGCCACTGCCTTCCAGCCTGGGCGAAAGAGTGAGATACCAACTCAAAAAAAAAAAAAAAAAGAAGTAATATGTGCTAACATTTGTGAACAACAGATGGTTTCAACTATTCCCAAACTCCAAAGTCAACGGCTCTATAGAAATCTGTAATTTTGTTTATGCATGATTTTGAACGGTCTGCTTTAGCATGGTTTCTCCATTTGGAGTGAGTCACTAAGCTAGTGAGACTAGCTAATTGCCCAGAATCCCAATCTGAACTCAACTCTTATTCTTTATATGTTACAGAGCAGGTTTTCGGTCTATGGCCTGTTAGGAACTGGGCCACGAAGCAGGCAAGAGAAGCTGCATCTGTATTTACAGCTGCTCTCCATCGCTGGCATTACCGCCTGAGCTCCACCTACTATCAGATTAGCAGCAGCATTAGATTCTCATAGGAGCCCAAACTTGTTATGAACTGGGCAAAAAAGGAATCTAGGCTGCACACTTCCATGAGAATCTAATGCCTGATTGTCTAAGATAGAGCTGAGGTGGTGATGTTAGCACTGGGGCTGCTGCAGCCACTCTGCAAATACAGATTAACATTAATAGGGAGGTTGGACTGCACATTCCCCCCACCCCCCATCTGTGGAAAAACCGTCTTCCGTGAAATTGGCCCCTGATGGCAAAAAAGGTTGGGGACCGCTGTTAGAGCACAGCCTCATATGACGAAGGACCCAAGACAAGCCAGAATTTATTTATAAAAAATTGTGTTTTCTTACATGCTTTAACTTTAGTCACTTTCAAAGTATTCCTCATTTGATGCAATACACCTATCAGGCTGCTTTTTCCACTGTTTAAAACTGTTTCTGAACTCATCAATGTTGATGCTTTTTAGTGCTACTGCCACTTTTTGTTTCACCTCTTCCATATCAGCAAAATGTTTCCCTTTGAGGACTTTTTTTTCATTGGTGGAGAGGGATGTTGCTCAGGGTGAGATTGGGTGAAGAGGGAGGGCAGGGCACAGGGTCATGCCGTTTTAGTCAAAAACTGCTGAACACTCAGTGCAGTATGGATGCTGTCATGGTGGAAGAACCAGTCACCTGTTTGCCACAGCTTGGGATGTTTCTTCCGCAAATCGTGACACAACCTTCTCAAAACTGAGGTTGACTGTTTGATCCAGAGGAACAAATTCTGAGTTTACCACAAGAGGCCCACCCTCCAAAAGATAATTCCAGTTTTTTGTTTTTGCTTTTATCCCCACTTAATACTTGTAAAATGATTTAAAAATTGTTCTATCTCATCACATATTATCGGGAGAAAATTATATGCTACAACAGTCTTCTCAATAAAGTTATCTTCAACCCATAAAGGCCATTATGGGTCTACTGTATTTGATAGTATGTGACTATAAATAACATTAAAGGACTACATTTTAAATGGATCACTCAAAAGAAGAATTCACATAATCCATGGTACAATTATTATATGAATACAGATCGACAACTAAAATCATAGTCTACTTTATGCCTAAAATATCAGGGCTTTAAATAAATGTAGGATCAGTTAAGAAGGTAGAAAAATGTTATATTTCTTAATACTTAAAAAAGAAACAATGTGTTCTGCTTTTCGTGTTCCCAAGTCCAAGCTAAAAACAAAAAATAATCCCTTAAAAAATAATTATGGGAGTTACTCAAAACCTATATATCAAATTTCAATTATTTAATTATTTAGGGGACTAAAACTGGTTAACTGTTATATGTAAATAGTGCTATTCTGTGGGATAAAGTTGAAATGATACTTACTGAGGTATCATAATTCCCAGGTGGAGCAATGTAAGTTACAGTTCCTCTGTTTCGTGGGGGTAACATGATTTTGTGTTTGATGAGTGAGTTCTCATTGACAATTCCATAAATATCTCCACCAGTGATATGACCACCAACCTAGAGAAGAAATGTATTCGCCGTTTAATGTTCAACTAAACGTCAAGGAGACTCACCCCTACTGCTATAATTTAAATAATTTGCTGCACTTATCTATACAACATAATGGTTCCATAATCTTACAAGCGAATTTAAGGAAAAATTTAAACTATGCTTCGGTGGTCTCTTTTTATTTGGACTAAGAGCACAAAACAGTTCACTAAACATTCATTTCACATTCTTTCAACAACTTTAGAAATTCTTGGTTACACAGACATACCCGAAGGTTTTTGCAAGGTGTAAAATCCCATTTGATATCTCTGCTAAGAGCAGACACATTTACTCCTCTAGGGATGTAGATGCTTTGGGTCTGATTGCTGATATCCGACAAAGGTCTTTGAATACCATCAAAAATGGCTCCCATAATGCCAGGACCAAGCTCTACTGAGAGGGGTTTACCAGTGCGAAGTACAGGATCTCCAACAGACACACCAGCTAAAAACAGTAGCTGAGGAAAACTCACTATGAAAGTTTAAAGATAATATTAACAGGAAATATCACAGTTGAACAGGAAAATGACACTCAAGAAGCTAAAACAGAGGTTATGCTTTCTCAGTTCACAGCATCCTTAGTGTTTCAGTAATTTTTTCAGTATCCTAGAACAAATAATATATCTAATAATTCCATTTATTTAATAGTTATATCCAAACAACTTAATATGTATATATGTCCTAACAAGTGAGTAGCAAGTTGGAAAAACAGTATGCTTAAGTTGAAAGAAAACAGAATATTAATTTCAGTCCCAAATAACCACAGTTCTTATGAATGAAATGTATATGACTGTTGGGCGCTGGACAATTTTCTAATCTTGCAATCAGACTGGACACTTGTTCTGTCTTGATTTTCACATGATCCTTGCTTTTTAGCTTAGCAACTGCTAAGTTATTCTGAAACTGCTATTTTGAAAAGGAAAATAATAAAGCCTGAAAATAAGCATATTAAATTTGCTTTGTTTCCACATGTTTCTTTATAAGAATAAAAGCAGCACAACTTTTACTGAGAGTAATTTAGCAATATTTATAAAAATAAAAAATGGGCAAGATATGGTAGCTCATCCCTGAAACCTCAGCAATTTGCAAGGCATGGCAGGAGGACTGCTTTAGTCCAGGAGTTCAAGACTAGCCTGGGTAACATAGCAAGACCAGTCTCTCTCTAATCTGTCTCTTTTTTTTTTTTTTTTGCTTAAGTCAGGGTCTCACTCTGTCACCCAGGCTGGAGTGCAGGTGGCACAATCATGGCTCACTACAGCCTCAACCTCCTGGGCTCAGGTAATCCTTTTGCCTCAGCCTCCCAAACAGGTGGGACTATAGACACACGCTACCAGGCCTGGCTTTCTTTCTTTCCCTCCTTCTTCCTTCCTCCCTGCCCTCCTCTCCCCTCCCTTCCTTCCTTTCTTCTGTAGAAATGAGATCTTGCTGTGTTGCCCAGGCTAGCCTTGTACTCCTGGGCTCAAGCAATCCTTCCACCTTGGACACCCAAAATGCTGGGATTATAGGTGTGAGCCACTGCACTCACCTCCTAGTATCTATTAAAAAAAAACAACTAAAAAAAACCTAAAATGAATAAGCCTTGATCTAGGAATCCAACATGTGAATTCATACTATAGTTACACTGCAGCATGGTTTATAACAGCAAAAGACCAGAAACCAAAATTTCTATTATTAAGAGGTTAATAAATAAATAATGGTAAATCTATACAACAGAATTCTACACAGCTGTGAAAAAAAGACTAGAAATGTCTATGAATTGTTATATAAAACCCCTAAAATATGCATTTTCATTTCTAATATTTGATTATGAAAATTTTCAAAACTACAGAAAAGCTGAAAAAATTTTACAGTGATTTTCCTATCTCTACTATCTAGAGTCTCCCCTTAACATTTTACTATATTTATCACTTATTCTGTACCTTACATTTATTTTTAAGTGAAAAAAGCAAGGTGCAGAAAATGCATGCAATATGCTATCTTGTAGAGGGGAAAAGGGAAGAAATATACAAATGTTTATGTTTACTCATATATATAATTAAGAAACTAGAAGGATACACAACTAATCAAGTGGTTGCATGTATGTACATATGCGTGTGTGTTTTGATAATTGGCCAGATACAAGAAAACAAAAGTAGAGAAGATTGTTACTGTATACATTTTCATTTATTTTAAATCTTCAAACCATGTAAAAGATTAATTAAAAGATAAAATTATTTTTGATGCCGGGCTCGGTGGCTCAGCCTGTAATCCCGCGCCTTTGGGAGGCTGAGGTGAATGGATTGCCTGAGCCCGCGGGTTCGAGAACCGCCTGGGCAGGCGAGATCTCATCTCTACAATAAATCAAAAAATTATCCGG
>NW_007245955.1:53475-81676 GCF_000164805.1 Carlito syrichta
GGCGTGGTAGCGTGCACCTGTAATTCCAGCTACTCGGAGGGCTGAGGCGGAAGGATCACTGGAGCCCAGCAGGTCGAGGCTGCGGTGGCCGGGAGCGGCCACTGCACTCCAGTCTGGGTGACAGAGTGAAACTCCAACTCAAAAAAAAAAAAAAATTTTTGATTAGTCATGATTTCATAGCTACAAGGACTTCTAATTTTATTTTTTAAATTTCAGATTTTGTTTTAAATTAGCACCCAGTACTTCAGAGATTAGTTACCTGCAAGCATGTGTTTTAGAATGGCAAAAAAGTTGTACCAAATACATCTTTATTAAATACCCAAATAGTTAATGCCTATCTTGAGAACTACTAAGCAAAAGATATAAATGAGCCCCTAAAAAAGTGACTTCTCTTCACAAGGCCTAATCCTTTATTTCTTCATTTTCCATAGAAAATGAAAATAAATATCATGCTTAAAAGCCAAATTTATAATAACCAAACAATAGAAAGATTTCCTAGTTCTAGAGCTGTAATGTAACAAGTCATTCTGGGTTATTCATTAAAGAGTGGTGACTGCTTTAATTATAGATTTACTATTATTGATTGATTGCTTGATTTAGAGGCAGAGTCTCACTGTGTTGCCTAGGCTAGAATGCACTGCAGCCTCAAAGTCCTGGGCTCAAGTGATCGTCTTGCCTTGGCCTCTCAATGTCCTGGGATTATAGGAATGAACTGTGTCTGGCCAATTCACTATTTTAAACTGACTGAAATTATGATTGAAGAATTTTAACCACATGAATCAATACTGTTACTCTGTTTATGCTTTCTTTTACAGTATGTGTCCCTCTGAAGAATTATTCCAATTGATTCTCCCTGAAGTTTTTAAACTACTGAAACAGTAAAAGGAATGAAAGTTCAGAAGATGATACCAACTTCTTAGAATACGAGCACTACTTCGTAGTACCTTTCTCCCTTTCTCAATATACTCCTGTAGAAATCAGGTCTCTTCATAACACCAGCATTTCATGCTTCTAATGTCATTGGTTTATGTTGTTTCTACCTTTGGCTTCAATCCTTAAATTCTGATATATAGAACGTGGCAGAAAATTGAACCAAAGAGGATACAAGTTTCTTCATACACTTGGATAGTAGCCATGTCACCCTCCAGTCGAATAATCTCTCCAACCAACTCGCTGTGGCCCACTCTCACCAGCTCATACATGGCAGCACCTGCCATGTCACAGGCAGTAACCACTGAAGAGAACAAAAGACTGTTATGATAACTTAAGACTCTAGTGATTTGTGGATAGTTGCAAACAATGAAAACATTCAATGAATGCAGTAACATGCCTCTCTCATATTCATAAGAAAGATTTTTAAAAACTGCCATGGAACATACTTGTAGTTTCACATAAAGATGCAGTTTTAGTGTATGATATGAAGAAGTAAACAAGATAAACTGGTTAGACTAAAGATTACTTATTTATATAACATACAGGAAAACTATTTTCAAATGTTTGAAATTCTGTATGGCAAACTTACCTGGTAGCATTGAGGCACATTCTGGGGGTTGCTATCATTTACAGAATGAAGATTTTTGGAATAATAATAAAACTTTAAAAACCAAAAATTAGGCCAGGCTCAGTGGTCAGCCTGTAATCCCAGCGCTTTGGGAGGCTGAGGTGAGTGGAATGCCTGAGCCCACGGGTTCAAGACCCGCCTGGGCAACTTGGCGAGACCTCATCTCTACAATAAATCAAAAAAATTAGCCAGGCGTGGCAGCGCGCGCCTGTAGTTCCAGCTACTTGGAAGGCTGAGGTAGAAGGATTGCCGGAGCCCAGCAGGTAGAGCCTGCAGTGGCTGGGAGCATTCACTGCACTCCAGTCTGAGCAATAGAGTGAAACTCCAACAAAAAAAAAAACACCTAAACTAAAAATTAGAATAAAAGGTTTAGCTCATAGTATGGTAGAATACTATGAAATTATCAGTCTGCTATGCTGTTACCACGAGAGATAATACCAAGAGAAATATTATTACTTTCTAATAATCTATACTCATATTTTTAAAAATTATTCTGAGCCAGGCATGGTGCCTCATGCCTGTAATTCCAACACTTTGGAAGGCTGAGGCAAGAGGAATGCCTGAGCCCACGGGTTCAAGACCAACCTGGGCAACATGGCGAGACCTCATCTCTACAATAAATAAAAAATCTAGCTGGGCATGGTGACGCACACCTGTGGTTCCAGCTATTTGGAAGGCTGAGGCGGAAGGATCACAGGAGCACAGCAGGTCGAGGCTGCAGTGGCCGTGAGCATACCACTGCACTCTAGCCTGGGTGACAGAGTGAGACACCAACTCAAAAAAAAAAAATTATTCTGGTACATGGAAATACTGATAAATTAATGATAGCTCTACCTAGAAGAACTTACACATGCATCTACATATGCATCAAAAGAGTTTCTATGAGGCCGGGCATGGTGGCTTAAGCCTGTAATCCCAGCACTTTGCAAGGTCGAGGCAAGAGGATTGCCTGAGCCCATGGGTTTGAGACCAGCCTGGGCAACATGGTGAGACCTCGTCTCTACAATAAATAAAAAAATTAGCCAGGCGTGGTAGTGAGTGCCTGTAGTTCCTGCTACTTGGAAGACTGAGGCAGAAGGGTCACAGGAGCTCAGCAGGTCAACACTGGAGTGGCCGTGAGCGTGCCACTGCACTCTCTCTAGCCTAGGCGATGGCGTGAGACTCCAACTCCAAAAAAAAAAAAAGTTTCTATGAAAATTTTTTCATAGACCATAAGGATGTTTATAATCAGTCACCACCACTGGGTAACAATGGGTAACATCCTAAGAATCCTTATATAAATTCTGAAACAGTATTTGAATTTAATATTTTGGACCATGTTGTCTAGCAAGCAAAAATTACTTTTCTGGCAGGGAAAGAAGATGGCCACATTTTTAGATATATGTAAGAATAAGTCTTTAAAAAAATTTTTTTTTTTAATTTGAGGTTTCACTCTGTTGCCCAGGCCAGAGTGCAGTGGCAAGATCATAGATCACTGCAGCCTTGACCTTCTAGGCTCAGGGGTTCCTTCTGTCTCAGCCTCCAGAGTAGCAGGCATGTGCCACTGTACCCTGCTAATTTTTTAATTTTTTGTGTGTGGAGACAGGGTCTTTCAATGTTGCTTAGGCTGGTCTTGAACACCTGGACTCAAGCAATCCTCCTGCCTCAGCTTCCCAAAGTGCTGGGGTTATAGACTTGAGCCATCGTGCCTGACCTAAATCTATTTTTCATATTTAGCCTTCTGATACAACTGACTAGAACTATGTAATAGGTAATAATTCAGTGGAAACTACTAAAGTATTAATATTTAGTTAACCTGTGTTAGAACAATGAAGATTTATTCATTCCATAAATATTTACCTCTATACCTACTATTTAAGAACAATTAAGATACACTGAAATGCCAGAGATAATGACATTTTAAAATCATATTGACAAGTCAAAAAGGATGTCATTTCTCTATTATCTTATTAAGTACATAAGAATTAAAAATTGGTTACAGGAGCAGTTCACTACATATTTTGCAGGGTATTTCTACCTAAATTCTTTGATGTCGTTCTTGCTTTTTCTCTGAAAGTTACTGGGTTTAGCCTATCTATCCTAAAGACCCTTATGATCATTGAAGAAATAACTGTTTCTCTTCATGGCGAAAGAGATTAAAAACAGTGAATTATATAACCTTTTTATTATTTGCCAATGAGTTCAAGTTCACACATCAAGTTATGGGGAGAAAAAAGTAACTGAAAGTTCTCATTTTCATAAATACCAAAAAAATATTATCACCTCCACTACGGCTAGACAAGAAAAAGATTAAAGCATAAGGTTTATTTAAAAAATAAAAAAAAAAAAGAAAAAATGAATTTCCATGGCACTAAGGTTAATAAATCAATGAGCAGGTTTTACTTAGGGAAACAATCACTTTTTGTAGTGGGAGTGTTCAATAATAAAATGAATACTGGAATGAGATTTACTATTTAAAAAGCAATACCCCAAATTTTGGGAGAAAGAACATAAAGTTTAAAATTGGTTTCCAATATCAGTATCAGACCATAAGACTTCTTTCCCACAGGTAGCTAGTTATGTAACACCTGAAATAACCATTCAGAAACATGTATAAAGGCAAAAAATAAAAGTTGACATTTCTGAGACATGCTCTGAAGACAATTATTAAAGTTCAAACAAATTGAATGCCTATTAAATGCAAGGTATTACCTATTAAAGGCTATAAACTTCATAGTTTTTAACTTTATATTTAACAAAAAATATTAAGACATATAGGTAAAACTCTAAACACTGGTCATACATTTACTTAACATAAATATAAAGGAGATTGCAAAGTAGCCTCTCAATAATTATCAAATCTATATAATCAATGCTAGATGAGTTCTTATGATAACAATATTACTTAAGTCTTATAGCCACTATGAAATCTCTTAAGGACCAAAAGGATTTATACAGGTAAACAGAAACTTGTATATTTCTACCTAAAATACTTTGAAGACATTCATCAGAGTTAGGAATCCTTACTCTTGAGATTATAACATATTACTTACCAGGACCTGAAACTCCATGCACGTAACCAAATGTGCTTTCTTTATCTTCATCAAGTATTTTGGGTAGCTTGGAAAAATCCATCATGTTAATTTACCTATGGTAAAAGAAAAAAAAAATTAAGTTATAAACTCTAGCAAAAGACTCAATATAGGTAGTCAACTCTCATCTTTGGTGTATTCTTGAGTTATTATTATACCTCTTCAAAGTGAAGAATAGTATAAAATTCTTGAAATTCAGTTAAAAGTACCTAATTCCTGGATGCATTATGGTTACATATTACAATAATTGAATTATATCTCTAGGTAAGGTATGCCATAGGAAATATCAAGGAGTTAACAAAAAACAGTGTCTTGCCAGGCTTGGTGGCTCAGCCTGTAATCCCAGTGCTTTGGGAGGCTGAGGCGAGTGGATTGCCTGAGCCCGTGGGTTCGAGACCCGCCTGGGCAGCAAGACCTCATCTCTACAATAAATCAAAAAATTAGCTGGGCGTGGTAGCGCGCGCCTATAATTCCAGCTACTCGGAAGGCTGAGGCAGAAGGATTGCCGGAGCCCAGCAGGTCGAGGCTGCGGTGGCCGGGAGCGGCCACTGTACTCCAGTCTGGGCGACAGAGTGAGACTCCAACTAAAAAAAACCAAAAAAAAAAACAGTGGGCAACAGAGTGAGACTCCAACTCAAAAAAACCCCCCAAAAAACAGTGTCTTTCCAATGACTCATTCAGCCCTAAAACAGACCCCTCCTCAATGACCTCTCTGACTTGCTCTCCAACTACTCTTCCACTTAATCATTTTGCATATACACAGTGAACTCTGCCATTTTTTCAAAAACATAGGCACATTCTACCTCAGGGCCTTTGTATAGGTTGTTCCCTTTGCCTGGAGTGCTCTTCTCCCAGGCATTGGCTCCTACACTTTCCTCAGGTCTTTACTCAAATGTCACCTCTGTGAGGCTTCTCTACAGATCTGTTTAAAAGGGAAAGATCCTCCATCCCTCTTTTTCCTGCTTTATTTTTCACCATAGCACTTCTCACAACAAATTATATATTTTACATGTAAAAAATCTTTATCTATCTTTAAAATTTAACTGGGAGTGTTTTCCCTTTTTTCTTTTTTAGTAAAAACACAGAAGAATTAAGAAACTCATTTCAACCTTTTGTTTTATAGATAGATGTATAATATGAAAAACTCAATAAATGAACTATCCAAGTCCAAATAGAAAATTGGTAACAGATCTCAAAGTAGAAAGTTCATTTTTGACTCCTGATCTAACAATAATTATTGCCAATTTAATAAGGGAGACTAAGTCCATGTAACTACAAAAGGCTAAATAATAACCCAAATCAACCAGGAAGACTCATAGAAATATACACTTATTTACTAAAAGTTAAAAGATTGGAATGTTTAGAGAAGACATCTTGAAGGTCAGGCAGAATGCAAAAACTAGAAAAGAAAGGGTAGCAAAGACATAAGGGCGAGCAATAACAAAAGAATAGAGATAAAATATTCAGGAATAGTGATCACCCAGCCTGGTATAAAAGGTTTTATATTAGGGCAACGGTGAGAAATTAGGATGCCAAGGTATACAGACTAATTTGTGAGTCTTGAACTGAATGCCAAGGTAACAAGTGGACTTTATCCCATGAACAAAAGAAAAATCATTGAAGATTGAGCAAGAACTGTATGAGAAGAATGGTACTCAATTACCTTAAAGGTTAAAGTGGGGGAGGAAACGCAGAAAGATGAGAAGTTGAAAAGGCTCTGGAAATAGACAAGGCTTGACTGCTCATAGATTTCAATGTATTCAGTGTTTACTGAGCTCCTGCCAAGGGAAAGGCACTGTGTTAAGCACAGGGAATAAGAGTTGTGACTAAAACACATGACTATACCCAAAGGGGCTTTTGTTGGCCTTAAACAACTGCACAGCAAAGAAAAATGCCCTAAAAGCTCAACTGAGGTACAAATAACACATTGGGAGCAGAGGAGAAACTGATTCTAACTTGGGAGGAGAAATGTAGACAATATGGATGAAGTGTAGTGAACAGATAGCCGGAAAGTATGTTTTGAGGATGGGTTGAGTCCAGATAGAAAGAACACAGAAAGAGAGGAAAACCAAGCCCTCGGTCTTGGGGATTAATAGAGGAAGGACTGAAGAGTGTTTTTCATCTTTCTGGAGCCATCAAAGGATTACCATATATTCTTTGTAACGTAATTTCTAATCTACTAGCCAAGATATAAAAGAAAGGGAAAGAAGTATTAACAATGAACTAATTAACAGTGAAGTTCTGGTTTGATTAACTTAGTTAGTGCTATCAGAAGATGGATGTTGGACAATCCTACTAGAGAAGATATGTGTGATTAAAGAAAAAAAGGCACACCATGGAAACAGTAAAAAAATAAGAGGCTACTGGAGGTCATGGGGGAGAGACAGATAGATAGGCAAAACACAAGAGGATTTTAGGACAATGAAACTGTATGATACTATAACGGTAGAACATTAAACTTTGTCCAAACCCACTGAATGCATAAGGAGAATGAATCCTAGCCAGGTGCGGTGGCTCATGCCTATAATCCCAGCACTTTGGAAGGTAGAGGTGAGAGGATTGCCTGAGTCCAGGGGTTCAAGACCAGCCTGGGCAACTTGGCAAGACCTTGTCTCCTCAACGAATCAAAAAATTAGCCAGGCACATGCCTGTAGTTCCAGCTACTTGGAAGGCTGAAGCAGAAAGATTGCCTCAGCATAGCAGATTGAGACTGCAGTGGCCGTGAGAGTGACACTGTACTCCAGCCTGGGCAACAGAGTGAGACTCCTACTCAAAAAAAAAAGAAGAAAAAGAAAAAGAAAGAAAGAATGAATGAATCCTACTGTCAACTATGGACTTTAGATTATATTGATATGTCAATGTAGATTCATTAATTCTAACAAATGTACCACTGTTGGGTATTGTTGATAATAAGGGAGGCTATGCATGTATTGGGATGGGGGTATACAGGAAAATCTCTGGACCTTCCACTCAATATTGCTGAGAACTAGCTCTAAAAACATAAAGTCTCATAAAAAAAAGTTAAGAGTGAAAACAAAGATTCAAACCATACAGAAATATAGGAGGTCTTACAAGTGAGCAAAATATGATCAGAGGGGAAAGAACAGTGCCAAGAACATAGACATGGTATTGATGATAAGGTAGTGACCATCAGCAGATATTGTTGATAAAGATGAAGGTAGCATATAATTGGAAATAATGGAATTGAATTAGAAAGAATTGATGTCCTCAGGAGGAAAACTAAATAGAAAGAAGGGCAGTCAAGAGAGGAAGTAAAGAAAGGGGAATTGATTTATAAGGATTTTTGGTTTCCTGAAAATGCAGAATAAGAGTTCATTGAATAAAAGCAAGTATAGGCCAGGCTTGGTGGCTCAGCCTGTAATTCCAGTACTTTGGGAGGCCGAGGCAAGTGGATTGCCTGAGCCTGCGGGTTCGAGACCCACCCGGGCAACTTGGCGAGACCTCGCTTCTACAATAAATCAAAAACTAGCCGGGTGTGATAGTGCACGCCTGTAGTTCCGGCTACTTGGAAGGCTGAGGCGGAAGGATCGCCAGAGCCCAGCAGGTTGAGGCTGCAGTGGCCGGGAGTGGCCACTGCACTCTAGTCTGGGTGACAGAGTGAGACTCCAACTCAAAAAAAAAAGAGCAAGTATAGACTTGCTCTTGCAATAGACTGGAATATAAAGAGACAGAACAAAATTTTCTAGAAACTACTAGATAATACAGGGGAAAAAAAAAATTTAAAGACAAACATTTTGTTAGAAAATAGGCTGGAAAAAGTCTTCAAAGAAGTAGTGAACAAGCAAATAAGGTCAAATTTCAGTTTTCAGAAAATCAAACATTTTCAAAGTAAGAGAAGAACTTGACAATTGTACAGTCTAACTTCCTCCTCAAATATAGGTATTTCCTCTATAGCATTTATGATACATGGTCATCTGACTTTTGAAGTGGAGACAGCATGAGATCTTGAGTCAGCAGACTTGGGATCACACTCAGTTCTACCAATAATATGCTATAGGGTATCTTGGACAAATCAAAATCTCTTAATATCTTCATTTGGAAAAACAGCAATAATATTACCACCCACCCTAGAGTCGTAATTAAATTACAAATATGTTTAAATGTTCCTTGTGAAATGTAAAATGCTTGCCAAATTGTCATCAGTAATACTATTTGAACAGGCCCTCAATTTCGAAAAAGGCACTCTATTTTTAGAAATCCTGTCTTTAATCCAACCTAAATCTACTTCCTCATAACTTCTATTCTCTAGCCCTGTTTTTTCCCACTACTGTAGCCACACAAAGTATGTTTCCTCTCCAAATTACCTTTAGTGCTCTCTACTGTCTCTCTGAAATTATCTTCTCAGATAATCTTTTCAGATCCCTCACTCCTGAGACCATCCTTTTCTAGAAGTATTTAATGATGTCAATATTTCCTTTAAATGGTACAAAATATAAAACAATACTCTAGATGTTGTATAAGTAAGTACTGAAAAGTACTATTTCATCTATCTTGAATGCTTCTTTTTATTGAAAAACAAAGACCACAGCTTTGAGTCAGACAGAGTAAGTTTGAATATATAAGCTGTGTCCTTGGGAAAATCAAATTCTTTCATCCTTTTGAATCTGTTTCATCTGCAAAATCTAATGGGGTTGTTGTGAGGCACCTAACAATATGTCTAACAGAAGACTAATACTGATGACTACTAATGTTACTGTTTTTCTTTTTTTGAGTTTGGGTCTCGCTCCATTGCCCAGGATAGAGTGCAGTAGCACTGTCATGGCTCACCATAGATAGTCCTCCTGGGTAGGCAACCCTCCCACCTCAGTCTCCTGAGGAGCTGGGACAATAGGCATGCACCACTATAGGCATGCGCCTGCTAATTTGTTTATTCTTTTGTAGAGATGAGGTCTATGTTGCCTAGACTAGTCTTGAACTCCTCGGCTCAAACAATCCTCTTGCCTGTAATTCAAGCACTTTGGTAGGCTGAGGCAGGAGGACTGCCTGAGGCCAGGAGTTTGAGACCAGCCTCAACAACACAGTGAAACCCTGTCTCTATAAAAAATTGTTTAAAAATTAGCTAGGCTGGCTGGGTTCAGTGACTCTGTCTGTAATCCCAGCACTTTGGGAGGCCGAGGCGGGTGGATTCAAGACCAGTTCGGGCAACTTGGTGAAACCTCGTCTCTATAGTAAATCAAAAATTAGGCAGGTGTGGTAGACGCACCTGTAGTTCCGGCTACTTGGAAGGCTGAGATGGAAGGATCACTGGAGCCCAGCAAGTCGACACTGGGGTGGCCGTGAGTATGCCATTGTACTCCAGCCTGGGCGGTGGAGTGAGACTCCAACTCAAAAAAAAAAAAATTAGCTAGGCTACACTTGTAGTCCTAGCTACTTGAAAGGCTGAGGCAGGACAATCACTATGACTGTGATCCAGCCTGAGTGACAGAGCAAGACCCTATCTCAAGGTACAGGCTGATTTAGAAGAGCATCAAGCAATGGTATCTAACCTAGACTTGGGCAGGGTGAGTGACTTCAAGGTAGTTAAGCTGAGTCTTGAAAAGTGAACAAGGAGACAAGAGAGTACACAGTGAAGCCTCCCTACAGACAGTTGAAATCTGCTGCAGTTCAGGAAGGTATTCTATATAGCTCATGAGGGAATAATGGTATTTACTCTGATTTTTTTTCTCTGAGCCGAAGTCTCACTCTGTTGCCCAGGCTGGAGTGCAGTGGCATGATCACAGCTACCCCAGCCTCAATCTGCCGGGCTATGAAAAATCTTCTATCTCAGACTTCCAAGTAATTGGAACTACAGTTGCATACCACTACACCCAGCTAAGTTTTTGATTTATTGTAGAGATGAGGTCTCACAAAGTAGCGAAGGCTGCTCTCAAGTCCCTGGACTCAGGCATCCATCTCTGAAAGTGCTGGGATTACAGGCATTAGCCACTGCACCCAGAATTTTTTAAAATAAGTATTTTCACACGTACCCTTTAAAACTAAACAGTGAATGTCTCCAAATGTATGAGCAATGATTAGAGGAAATCAGATGAGTTTGTCCACGATTAACCTATCTTGTGGGTTTATCAGTCACCTAGAAAATCCTAGTCACCATGGGAATTTTGATGATTCTATAGTTTTAAACTCTTTTTAAGGCATATATTATTTAATTTATGCCAAAGACAATAGTTACACATTAGGAACAGTGACATCAAACTTATTAATAAGAGAATTGGGAGCCTAAGTGATAATTCCACAAATTTACCTAAAGATAATTTAGGTAAATTATCACCAGATCCACAAATTGCATTCACTGATTAATATTCTTATATAGCAAACCAAGATGATTCTACTTTTTAAAAAGCCAATGAGAGTACCTGATCTCAAACCAGGCAAAGTGAGGACCAAAGGGAAAGCCAAACTTTACCTGTACAGTGACCACTTGTATACCTAATCCTGAATTGTACCCCACATCTTTAAAATTAAAAAAAAATTTTAAGTCAATGGTAAGAGGAGAAAAATATAATGGTTTTGAATAATTTAGCTACTTCATTATATGCAGATAAGTGGTTGCAAATATATCTCAAAACCAGCTCTTACCACAACTTTCAGGATAAAATAAGACAATGACAATATCAGTTTTAAAAGTGTCAAATTCTGAGCATTTTTGTCCACTTTTGATATTTTAACATATTTAAATTTCAATCTCCACTACAGCAACATGGATCTTTCATAATTGCTGTGCCCTGCCTGGGATGTTCTTTTCTCCAGAGTTCATTTCTTCTTTTTATTCATGTCTCTTTCCAAATATACCCACCCCAAGAGGCACTCCCACAAAATAGCCCCCCTTCTTCCATTGTCATTCCCAATAGTACTTTTCTTCATAGTACTTATAGCTACCTGAAAGATATAATTTTTCTTCTTAATCTCCCCATTTATTGTCAGTATCCTTCCTAGAAGGTAAGCTTCAAGAGAGCAAAGAAATTAGAGCCTGGGCAAAGAAAATAAGCATGCATGTGCCTCTAAGTGAAGAAGCACAGGTTTTTAAAGTTTTAAAAAGCCTCCTGAAACACTGATGTTCAATAAGCAAATTATATTGCAAGTTATATTATACTGAAAGTAAATCATATCCCAAATCTCTATGTTATAAGGGTCAAACTATGACATGATTTAATGCTATAAAATAGTTTTATAAGCTATTTAGTAACTCCTTCCTAAGACAATTTACAGCTATTGTTCTCAATCATGTAAAAAATAAAATAATGAATATCTACTACATGTTTTCGTGAAAAGTGTGGTTTAAATAGCTACATTCACAGAAAAATCACCTCAATGATTATATAGAAATTTTTCCCTCAGCTGTTTTGACTCCTACTTTTTTAAAGTAGGGTAAACAGTAAATGCAATTTATAAATAAGATTCTTTTAGTTACAAATTATAGCCCCCCCCCTCGTATTTGTGAAAGATTAAAAAAAAAAAAAAACCTCTTTGGTAGAAGAGGAAAAATCCAGAAAGGCAGCACAGGCAACCATCTGAGCTAATGAGTCATCAGTCTCTCCCCCACAGGCACTGCAGAATACTGCGGTGGCAAATAAAAACACCAAAAGAAAAAAAATGTTTTTCCTACAAAGTCCACTCCAAATTGCTACTGGATAATGCATGTGGTGATTTCATTATTCCAGAAATAATAATTTTTACTACTGGAGTCTTGGATGATATGGTTGTGGGGCAAGAAGGGGATGATATATAAAAGCTAAATACTAAGGTTCCAAGGCTGTATGTATTCACATACATAATACTGGGGTGCTTCATTGATAACAAAGTACTTAACATAACGCTTGAAAAAATACATTCTCTCTAATTGGTTAAAGACTAGCTTTGGAAATCACAGATTTTTAAAAGATGAAGAATCTCATACAGCTTAACTTCTTAGAGAAAGTTGAATCTATTTAATAGTTTTCATATGTGGTCAAAAAAGTTATAGAACAGGTAGAATTCAAGCTAGTAACTACCTTATAATATGTACAGAGTATGTAGTACTAGTTATTTTGTGAAGCACTTTCTATTCATTTCATGTAATTCACTTATCTAGCAGTCTGATTAGAATGGCTTATGTGGCAGATGTATTATACTATGCATACCTAGTTCCCTAACTTTTTTTTTTTGCCAACCAAACCCCAATTTTGTTCAAAATTTGGTAAGCCTATGGTCATTCCATTTCCCTTGACTGCTTTGGGAAAAAAGCATGTAATAAATGATGTTCTGACCAATAAGAGGTAAGGCAAAATTTCTTAGGGAGCTTTTAAGAATAATTTTTTTTTCTCTTTTAAAAGACACAAGCTATGAGAAACAACTATCTCTCCCTTGGGATTTGGTCCTCTGCATGGGACATCTGGAACTGTGGCAGCCTTCTTGGAACCTTGAAGGGAGCTAGTATAAGCAGGCAGGCCACCTTGCTAAGATGACAAAATAGAAAGACAGGCCAGGCCAGGCATGGTGGCACACACCTGTAAACTCAACACTTTGAGATGCTGAGGTGGGAGGGCTGCTTGAGGCCAGGAGTTCAAAACCAGTCTAGGCAATATAACAAGACCCCCATCTATTAAAAAAAAAAGCATTTGGGTCCCTGTTGCCTTTATTGGTCCATTGAATTAACCAACATAACAAGGAAGGAGGGAATTTCAATACATATTTCATAGTGAATTTTTTAAAATGAATAAACTAAAAAGTTAAGAGCAAAAGCAAACATAAGGTTATTAGTGAAATAATCCATAATAATTACCGATGCGAACTACAAGGAAATGTGTAGACAAAAGCAAGAATCAACGAGTAGAGAATTACAGCAAAATCACAGATAGCAAACTGGACTACTGCAATTAGGAAAAATTTATTCTTATTGGAATATAATTTTTGAGGACACATACACACACACACACACACACACACACACACACACACACACTCTCTCTCTCTCTCTCTCTCTCTCTCTCTCTTTTATTTCAACATTATATCAAAACAAAAGCATTCCTGAAAAAGAAACAGTGAAGATAAAAGCTAAAGTGGATACCTGAGCTAGGAATGGAATTCAAACCACGTAAGCTAAATATGCTTAAGGTTTGTCAACAGACTTGTCCATAAATAATTTTTATGACATTTCTAGAAAATCACTGATTCCTGCTTCTTCAATTTTTTATAAAGTGTACACTATTGAGTGTTATAGTAACAAAATACTATATTCAGTACATATGTTTCATATTATCAATTTATAGGTTTAGAAGCCTATGATCAATGGTAAAATGATTACATGAACAGATTCTTCAAGCATTCCTGCCCTCAAGAAGCTTATTTATCATTCTCTTACTCCCTCCTCTCCTCATAGCATAGTGCCTTGCACAACAGTAACACAATAAAATATTCTGAAATTTAAAATAGATAACAACAACTACTATTTGTTAAACATATCACACTCTAGGCATTATGTCAAAAAAGAAACAAGTCTCTTTAATCCTTAACTAAAATCCTAAGAGGTGGGTATTGTTTGATGAGGAAATAGATTTTTAGCAAGCAAACTACTCAAGATGACAGAGTTATAGAGCGATAACATCCAGATTTGGTCTGATTTCAATACTTAGGCATTTAATAACAAGTAATTCAAAAGACCCTATTTTAACCAGCAGCTTTAATCTTCAGCTAACTTTTTTCCTCTTTTTTTTGGAGTCTCACTCTGTTGTCCAGGCTGGAGCGCAGTGGCATGATCGTAGCTACCACAGCCATAACATGCTGGCTCAGGCAATTTTTCCACCTCAGCCTTCCTAAGTAGCTGGGACTACAGGCACATGCCACCATGCCCAGTTAATTTTTTGATTTCTTATTTCTTAATTCTATTATTATTTTTATTTTTTTGAGATATTGTAGATTGAGTTCTCACCATGTTGCCCAAGCTAGTCTTAAACTCCTGAGCTCAAGCAATCCTCACATCTCAGCCCTCCAAAGTGCTGGGATTACAAGTGTGAGCCACTGTGCCCAGCCACCTTTATCTACCGTTAAAACAAAAAAAACCACATCATGAACTAAATGTGTCCCCCTCCCCAATTCATATGTTTTCATTCTAACCCTCAATACGTTAATATTAAGAGTTGGGGCCCAGCCGGGCTCGGTGGCTCTCAGCCTGTAATCCCGCGCTTTGGGAGGCTGAGGTGAGTGGATTGCCTGAGCCCGCGGGCTCGAGACCCGCCCGGGGCAACTTGGCAAGACCTCATCTCTACAATAAATCAAAAAATCAGCCGGGCGTGGTAGCACATGCCTGTAATTCCGGCTACTCGGAAGGCTGAGGAGGAAGGATCGCCGGAGCCCAGCAGGTCGGTGGCCGGGAGCGGCCACTGCACTCCAGTCTGGGCGACAGAGTGAGACTCCAACTCAAAAAAAAATAAAAAAAGAGTTGGGGCCCTTGGGACACAATTAGATCATGAAAGTGAAGCCCTCATGAATGGGATTAGTGCCCTTACAGAGACAGGAGATCTCTGCTCGCCACCATGTGAGGCTACAAGATGGCCATTTACAAATCTGAAAGTGAATGGTGACCGAACACAGGATCTGCAGGCGCCTTGACATCGGACTACCCAGACTCCAGAACTATGAGAAATGGTTGCTGTTTAAGACACCCAGTCTATGGTAATTTGTTAGCTAAACTGAGGAAGATACCAGGAATGCCTCTTTTCCATTATTTACTGACCCAATGTTAGAGTGACAATGTATAATATGCAGACAAAAGATCTCTGAGCTGGTGGAATAGCAGTCTTAAAAGTTTCTGCACATTGCGAGAGAATTTGCAATAGCCTTATGGATTCAATTTATGCACAATTAAAAATTACTGTCTAATATTTTAGGCCACTACAGCTTAAAAAAACCCACAAATCTTGAAAACTACACTCTAAGAATAAATAGAAGGTAAACAAGAAGGTGTGAATTTCTTAATGGTAATAAGAATAAAAAGGTCAATTTGGATCAATAAAAGGTCAATTTGGATTTATTATTTTCTAAGAAATATAGAAAGCAGTTTGGCAACATGTAACCCGGACCTTAAAGATCAAATCTTTGATCCCAAAAATTCTACCTCTAGGAAAATAAGAGAGGGTACACAAAGAAAACCATAAATTATTTCTAATAAAATTGTGTATTATTCTTACATGTTTATACTTAGTCACCTTCAAAGTACTCTCCATTTGGTGCAATACACCTATTGAAATGCTTTTTCCATTGCTCAAAAAAGTTTTTGAACTCATCGATTTTGATGCTTTTTAGTGCTTCTGCCACTTTTTGTTTCACGGCTTCCACAACAGAGAAATGTTTCTCTTTGAGGAATATCTTCCATCCAGGGAAACAGAAAAAGTCACTAGGGGCAAGATTGGGTGAACAGGAAAGATGGGGTATGGGGTCAAGCTGTTTTCAGTCAAAAACTGCTAAATACTCAGGACAGTGTAGGCAAGTGCGTTGTCACGGTGGAAGAACCAGTTACCTGTTTGTCACAACTCAGGATGTTTCTTTTGCAAATTGTGACACAACCATCTCAAAACTTCCAGATAAAAGCTCTGGTTGACTGAAATGTAGAAACAAATTCAGAGGGTAATACAAGGACCCATCCTCCAAAAGATAATTCTGGGTTTTTTGGAGGTCCCCCCATAGTGTTTGGCATGTGGATAAGAAATTACATGTATATATGTTTAATATTACACTGCAATACTGAAAAACTAGAAATAGTTTAAAAATAATAAAATGAAGTACTAGTTTATTTGAATACTACAATCTCCCCCTGCCCACTTTCCCTCACAAATGTATTAAATAATAATAATGAGGCTGGGTGTGATGGCTCACACCTGTAATCCCAGCACTTTGGAAGACCAAGGTGAGAGGACCACTTGAGGCCAGGAGTTCAAGATCAGTCTGGACAACATAGTGAGAGCCTGTCTCTACAAAAAACTTGGAAACAATGAGCTGGGTGTGGTGGCATGCGCACTGGGTCCCAGTTACTCAAGAGGCTGAGGCAGAATGATCGCTTGGGCCCAGCTGTTCAAAACTACAGTAAGTCATGATCTCACGGCTACACTCCAGCCTAGGTAACAGAGCAATACCCTGTCTCTTGGGCCCAGCTGTTCAAAGCTACAGTAAGTCATGATCTCACGGCTACACTCCAGCCTAGGTAACAGAGCAATACCCTGTCTCTGAAAGTAATAAATAAAATTAATTTTAAAAATTTTGTGTTGAATAGTTTGCAAGTTCAAGTTCGTAGTGCCAAGGACTGTCATTGGCAAATTCTCTTCTGGAAGGACCCTCACCTTCATGGCATATTAGCACTGCAATAGCTGTTGCACTTTTGGATAGGCTTTTGTCAGCTAAACTGCTTATGAAGTGACATTAGTAATTTTTTTTTAAAGCAGGCAATCATGCATGAGAATTATCCCCTTCAAAAGTAGTCACCTAGAAAATGTACAACTACTTAAAAAAAAGCAATTGCTTAAAATACTTAGAAACTTCTCTTGAAGACTGCCTACAATTACCATAACATTCTTTTGAAAGTTGATTAGTGAGAAAATTTTGAATGCTTTGCCAACAAAACATATCATGAGCAACCAAACTAGCCAAATATAAGCAATGTAAGTATTTGAGACTGATGTACATAAAAGCACATAAAAGATTCAGCATTAGCAGTGTTGCAGTAAAAATGCTATTACATTTGTATTACAAAATGATGCCAGTTGGACACAGTGGCTTGCACCTGTAGTCCCATCTACTTGAGTGGTTGAGACTGGAGGATCATTAGAGCCCATGAGTTTGAAACCAGCCTTGGCAACATAACAAGACCCTATCTCTAAAAAAAAGAAGGCCCCCCCTACTGGGAATATACCCTGAAGAACTCAAATCACTATAAAAAAGATACTTGCACACGTATGTTTATCGCAGCATTGTTCATAATAGCAAGATCATGGAACCAACCATGCTGCCCATCAAAAGAGGACTGGATTAAAAAAATGTGGTACTTATACACGATGGAATATTACACAGCCATAAAAAAGAACAAAATCATGAATTTCGCAGCAACCTGGATGGAATTAGAATTTATAATACTGAGTGATCTCTCACAGAAACAAAGATCTGAGTATCATATGTTCTCATTCATAAGTGGACCTTGAACAACTACCATAATACTAGAAGAAAAGGATTGACAGTGGTGGGAAACTATTGGGGAGGGGCGGGGAGGGGAAGGGAGGTGGGATTAACGGTAGTCAATATCTGTCTGGGGAAGGGGGGCACACCTCATCAACAAGGGTACCTGCACAATGCATATTTGTATACCTGACCCTTAACTGTATCCCACAATTTAAAAATAAAATATATATATTAAAAAAAGAAGAAAAATGATGTCTCTACATTTAAGTGAATCTGTCTTGCTATTTATTTCATGCATGGAATAAAAGAAGAAGGTTCACAAGCTGTGCTAGGGCAAATTAACCCAATGTTTAAAAGGAAGCATCACCATAAGCAGGTTAACATCCAACTCAGGAATTCATGAAATCTCTGCAATAAAAATGTGACCGAAAGCACAAAATAAGAAGAAAATAATGTCGTCTAAGATAGGTGAAAAAACACCTCACAACCTGGATTTAAACACTTGACTACAGTAAAAAATCCAGAAATTTTCAATTCAGAGGGCAAGAAATCTACATTTGTTTACCTAGTATACTATAATTAATACCAGGGTTTATTTAACTAAATTGGTCGTGAGGGGAGGAGGAGGACTTAAGCACAGATGGAGGTTTTAAGTATGGTTTGCTAAGGAATTATTGCCCTATTCCCCCTAAAAATGCTCTAATGGTCTTCAATATTGCTCCTTTGTAGCACTTAAACCTATTATAATTAAAAATTATAAAAGAAGGTGTTCAGTGTCTGTCTCTACTTCCAGACAAGTGGTAGGAAAACGGAGATCACGTCTGCTTTGTTCACTGAGCACCCCAATTATCCAGTAAACCACCTTGGCACATAGTAGGCAATTACTAAATATTGCTCAGTGACAGTACTCACAAAGGTATGGAAGAAATAGGAACTTTCATTCACCCAGTGAAAACTTATACAACCTCTTGGAAGCAAACTGAATATATATTTTGGTCTAATGCCCAATGGCTAAGATTTTAGAAATCAACATTTACCTGAAGCCAAATAGAACCATCACAGAATGACCTCCTAGATCAGATCATTATTAAATATTCTTAAATACTAAAAAACATTACATATGATTAAATGTATTAATGTATTTAAAGTTTAAAATGTTATAAATTTACGAATAGTTTTAGAGGTTACAGGCAGGATGTGGTGGTTCACACCTGTAATCCTTGCACTTGGGAGGCCGAGGTAGGAGGATCGCTTAAGCCCTGGAGTTTGAGACCAGCCTGGGGAACATATGAAACATAAATTGATGAGCTGGAATTCATGTAAATTTAAAACTCCTGATCTTCAAGAAACATTGTTAGAATGAAAAGGCAAGTTACAGACTGAAAGAAAGTATTTACAGTGCATAAATCTGACAAAGGACTTTTAACCAGAATATACAGAGAACTCTCAAAATTCAATAGCAAAACAACCCAATTAAAATAGACAAAAGAAGCTAGGCTCAGCCTGTAATCCCGAGCTTTGGGAGGCTGAGGTGAGTGAATTTGCCTGAGCCCGCAGGTTCAAGATCCACCTAGGCAACTTGGCGAGACCTCATCTCTACAATAAATCAAAAAATTAGCCAGGCGTGGTAGTGCGCGCCTGTAGTTCCAGCTACTTGGAAGGCTGAGGCGGAAGGATCGCCGGAGCCCAGCAGGTAGAGGCTGCAGTGACCGGGAGCAGCCACTGCACTCCAGTCTGGGTGACAGAGTGAGACTCCAACTCAAAAAAAAAAAAAAAAAAATAGACAAAAGATTTAGGCATACACCTTGCCAAAGAAAAGATATGAAGGCAAACAACTATATGCAAATATGCTTAACATCATTAGTCACCAGAAAGATGCCAACTAAAACCACAGTGAACTGTAATTCCACATTCCAATTTTAGAATGGCTAAAAATTTAAAAGACTGACTAAAAGATGTGTTGATAAGGAAGCAGAATATCTACTTTCATACATTGGTAGAAATGTAAAATGGTACGACTTTGGAAAATGGTTTGGCAGTTTCTTAAAAAAGCAAGCATACGACTACCATATGATTCAGCCATTCTACTCCTCCAACGAGAAATAAAAACTTATGTCCAAGCAAAGACTTTTACATGAATATTCATAGCAGCTTTACTCATAATGGTCAAAAGGTAGAAACACAACCCAAATATCCATCAGTGGGTGAACAGATAAGCAAAATTATGGCATAACCATAGATGGAATGATATTCAACAAGAAATTTTTCCACGTAACAACCTGGAAGAATCTTAAAATAATTATGCTATGTGGAAGGCTAAAAAAAGTTTTACTTACATAAAATTCTAAAATATGAAAACTAATCTATAGTGATATAAAATAGATCAGTGGATGGTTAAGAATAGGGGTTGGCCGGGCACAGTGGCTCAGCCTGTAATTCTAGCACTTTGGGAGGACGAGGTGAGGGAATTGCCTGAGCCCGTGGGTTCGAGATCAGCATGGACAACTTGGCAAGACCTCATCTCTACAATAAATAAAAAATTAGCTGGGCATGGTAGCGTGCACCTATAGTTCCGGCTACTTGGAATATTGAGGCACAAGGATCACCGGAGCCCAGCAGGTCAAAACAGGAGTGGCCATGAGCATGCCACTGTACTCCAACCTGGGCAACAGAGTGAGACCCCAATTCAAAAAAAAAGAATAGGGGTTGAGGAGGTAAGAAAGAAAGGGATTACAAAGAGACAAAAGGAAACTTCTTTTGGCAGATACATTCATTCTACTGATCGTAGTAAAGGTTTCATAGTATATGCGTACATCAAAAGTTATCCTAATTGTACACTTTAAATGTGTACAGATTTGCCGGTTTATCTCTAAAAAGCACATAGTATTGGCAGAATGACTCCTATAAAGGCATAACGTTTCCACAGAATACATATTCACTTTTGGTTTGGGGTTTTTGTTTTATTTTTATTTTAAAGATGTGGGGTACAATTCAGGGTTAGGTATACAAATGTTCATTATGCAGGTACCCTTGCTGATGAGGTATGCCCCTCCCCCCTTGGTTTTTGTTTGTTTTAGAGACAGGGTATCACTCTACCATCCAGGCTGGAGTACCGCAGTGGCATGATTGTGGTTCTCTACAGCTTCAAACTCCTGGCCTCAAGTGATCTTCCCACCTCAGCCTGTCAAAGTACTGGGATTATAGGTGTCCCATGCCTGGTCCACTTTTGCTTTTATCTGTCAAGTAATAGAGTAGTTATAAAGGACTATATGGCTTATGAAAACTTGATAAGTGAAACTTAATCCTAAGAATACCATAAGGGGAACAGATGAAAATTTAACCAAACCAGTTTTTGTCTGTTTGTTTAGAACAAATGTATATGACTCCTCCAGCAGAGGCAACATAGTAAGAGCTTCTCTTCACAAAAAAATTTTAAAAATTAGCCAAGTGTGGTAGCACATGCCTTATTGTCCTAGCTACTTGGGAGGCTGAGACTGGGGTATTGCTTGAGCCCAAGAATTTGAGGCTGTGAAGAGCCATCATGGCACAATCAGATTAGGTGATAGAGTGAGACCTTGCCTAAAAAAAAAAAAAGAATGAATGTATATGACTTCTGATAAGTCTGTGTGGGCACCCTCTAGTCCTGCGAGTTTAGCTAATCCTGGGAATTTCCACAGTCCCTTAATAACTCTGGAGTATATTAGTCAGATATGCTTCTGAAGTACTTATTCTAATCTATATTTTCACAACAGAGCTTAATGGCATATCAGCTTACAATAACTTTGGTGATGATTTAGGAAAATACCAAGGGTGTCAAAAAATATATACAATTTTGAGAGATATTATCCATGTATTACTTTTAGTTTGCCATAATCAGAAGTGTCTAGATGCTGATGGCAACCACTTTGAGCACATTCTGTAATTGCAGAAGTCAAACGTGACTTATATTCATCTTTTGTTATCAGTATATATTGAGTATTACCATTTTAATAGTTTTTCCTTTCTTAAACTGTGTATTTTTTCACATCCTCTGTATAGTAACCCTATCTTAAATATACTTTTGTGCCGTAAGTCATAGAAGGATTTGTCTTCCAAGATTCAGGTTAAGCTCTAACCTGAACATCAAAGTTAATATAGTTAATGGCTTATTTGGAGGGTGAAAGTAGAAAGTAGAAAGGAGGGTTATTTTCTGTTGTTTTTATACTGTTCTAATTTGAGATAGAAGTAGTTTACAATAAAGAATTGTTACTGACAGCCTGTTTATCTCTATGGACAGCAACTTCCCAAACAATCCCTCCCTATCCCAATACAGTTATCTTTCGAAGAATGAGGTCATATTTAAAATACACACACACCACACACACACACACACACACACACACACACACACACACACACACACACACACACACACACACACTGAACAATAAGCAGATACTATAGGTATACATTCAAGCACCACAGATATACTAGGCTAGGACCTGAGCAGATTCAGGATTTTAAGCGCCTGCTTTCACTCACACTGAAGAGTTTGGTGTCAGTCATTCTGCTTCTTAGACTCATGGATAAGACATATTTTTTCCTATCGTAAGCAAATGAAATAGTAGACACTGAACAGAAATGTGTTATACTCAAAATAATTCGAGGATTTTAGGATTCACCTATATAAAGTCTTTCACTGCCTAATTTTTCATTACTTAAGACGAGGACTCACGAATTATTGAAAACTCATTTTTCACAAGAAAGGACACAGCTATTCCTATATTTAGCTATCACACTCTTAATGTTCATATCCTTCTGCAATCTGAGTCCCTATTTAACTATTTAAGATCTTACATAAAATCAGCAACTTTCACAACTGTTAACAATTATTGCATCTTACTCTTTCAGTAATATACACTGAAATTTTAGTTGATAGAATTTTAGTTTATAAATCACATAAAGAGCTTTTCAAGTTGTATACAGAATAATTATTATCTGAAAGTATCAAGAAATCCAAATATCATACCTTGTTCTTATACTGATATTGCTACATTGATTCCATATAACAGTAACCAATGATATTACACAATGATAGATCACACACAAAGGGTGCTAGAAATGTTAAAAGCATTCAGTCTTCTAAACTCTAGATAAATGTCAGATTTTGGCAAATTACTGAGCACAAAGCTGAACTTCTGCACATCCCTAAATTAGACAGCAATTTGGGAATACCTACCAAAATTTAAAATGTACTTACCTTAGACCCAGCTAGTCCATTTTTATGAATGTACTATATGTGTACAAAATATTCTGTAAACAAAATATTAACTACAGCACTGTTTCTTAAGTAAAAAATTGAAATGTACATTCACATGGAGATTAGTTAAATATGTTGTGGCAGTATGCGAGGATATATGCTTAGTGGTATTAAGACAGCAATCTCTGGAAAGAGATTTCTGGGTCCACATCCTAAGTCCTACCACTTAAGAGCTGTGTGACTATTGGGCATTCAATCACCCCAAGCCTAATTTTTCTCGTTTGCTGATTTGATTTGGTTTTGTAGAGACCAGGTCTTGCTATTTTGCCCAGACTGGTCTCAAACTTCTAGGCTCAAGCAATCCTCTCACCTCAGCCTCTCCAAGTGCTGGGATTACTAGTATGAGCCACTATGCCTAGGCCCTCATGTATTAAATAGGGCTAAAAATAGTACCTACCTCAGAGGTTGTTGTGAGGTTTCCATGAGTTAGTATAACCCAAGTATTAAGAAAAATGTCTGGGGCTGGGCATGGTGGCTCATACCTGCAATTCCTGCACTTTAGAAGGTGGGTGGTGAGGCCACAAGTTCAAAACCAGCCTGGGCAACATAGCAAGATACCATCTCTACAAAAAACTAAAGAATCAGCCAGGCATGGTGGTGTGTGCCTGTAGACCTAGCTACTCAAATGTCAGATTTTGGCAAATTACTGAGCACAAAGCTTAATTATTTTTCAGGAAAAAAGTGGCATGTTGCAAACAAACTTTTTAAAAGGTTTATCACCAAAAGAACAAGTTTCTACAAACAGCATTAAAATCCAAAACTGAAAATTTTATTGTAGCTAGTCATAATAATACCAAAAATAACTGTGATTTTAAAAAATAAGATATAAAAATTAATGTATTTTTTCCCCAAAATTTAAATCTGAAAATACTTATACCATACATTTTTAAAGACAGCTAATCACAGTTGTGGAATTTATTAAGTAAAGCTCACCACAAAAAATATACAGAAGGGAGATTTTCAAACACATAAAGAAGTCATTAGAAAATTTTGTTCACAGTAGTAAATTATAAAGATGGCTTTAACAGTTTCAGGTAAAAATGGAGATCTGTTACTATGAAATTATATATCAATTTCAACTATCTATACACATACTATATATTTTATAAACACACATTTACTATATATACAGTATATACCCAGTATGTATATACTACATGTGAAAGAATACAGTTGTATAAAACAAAGTCTCTTTCATTTCACCATAGAAAAAAAGAGATTTGCAAACTTTTCAATTCTCTGCAGAATTATATGGAAAATATTGTTACTGATCACAATTTATTTATACAAAAATCTTATGTAAGTAAATAAATAATGAGTGGGTAAATGCATTCCTAAATCAATAAATTCATTTATTACTAATTTATTATAATAGATAACAGACAGTAAAGAAAATAGTCAATAAACTCTTCATAAAATCTTTCCTTATGACAAATAATTTTTTTTCAGGATTAAAGTTAAACATAAACTCATGATAGCTATACTTCAATTATTGTTTAATTACTGATATTTTCCACTGCAAAACCACTGATCTGTGTAAGCTGTCAATTTAGGAAGGGAAAAATTTTACTCTAGTTCATGTCTCATTATGCTTCTACATTCCTTTGTCTATTTCATATGAGGATACTAAAAACATTTAAAATTTTTAAGGCAAAACGTTAAAACTTAGACGCATTAACTCAAAAGTTTCTGCTCTATAATCTGTACAATTTTAATGTATTTCTATAATCCATTATAGGAATAAAATTTAGAAACAAAATTGGCTTAAAATGATTCCTCATGTTAAATCAAAAGCTTTGGAAAATCTTTACATTGAAAATATTGACACTGCAGTTGTGAAAATAAGAAACTTTTCAAAATATTTCTCAGCTTTCACTAATAAATCTGTTTTAGAATCTTTGCTAGAAGTACATTTTTCCTGCTCCCTATTTTTTTGGTCATAGCATCATTTTAAATTCTGCTCCCTTCTCCATAACCCAAACCTGCTGCTCACAAGGGTAATAACTAATTCTGAGATGTCTTAAGTTTCCTGTAGACATTCAATATATAAAAATCAAAGTAAGCCAGGCTCAGTGGCTCAGCCTGTAATCCCTCGCTTTGGGAGGCAGAGGTGAGTGGATTGCCTGAGCCCGCGGGTTCGAGACCCGCCTGGGCAACTTGGCAAGACCCCATCTCTACAATAAATTAAAAAAAAAAAAATCAGCTGGGCATGATAACGTGTGCCTGTAACTCCGGCTACTCAGAAGGCTGAGGCGGAAGGATAGCCGGAGCCCAGCAGGTCGAGGTTGCAGTGGCTAGGAGAGGCCACTGCACTCCAGTCTGGATGACAGAGTGAGACTCCAACTCAAAAAAAATAAATAAATAAATAAAATAAAAGTAGTTATCAGTAAAATAAATAATACAAAATTTTTACAAAATGTGTACTAGGCACTGCACATTCATAATATAACTCAATAGCACCTATGGGATATATTTTTTAATGAGGAAGCTTAACCTTATTTAAATAATCTGTCCAAGATTACACAGCTTTTAAGTGGTAAGGCCAGAACTTGAACCTAGGTTGCTCTGGTTGGGAAGTCAATTAATGTAAAGTCTACAAAATGCTTTGCATTTATATACCACTTATTTAAAAAAAATATTTTTACATAGATTATCTAGGGTTTAACTCACAATACCCTTGAGAGGAAGGTTCTTAAGTTTTCGAACCTGAAAGTTCCACCCCTAACTTTACTTAGGAGGGCATGTACCTAAAGAGGCAGAACTGAATGAGGATCCCCTAGCTTTTAGTCTAGCATTATTTCACTTATAGATCATACAGAGCCACTTTTTCACTTGGTACAACTCATTACTCTTCCCTTCCCTCCCATATTCAGATAACCACACCTGTTAGTAAACATACATGCTGTGAAAATAAGTTGGTCACTGCATTAATAAAGACCATGTGAGGTTTATATCTATTCTATTGACCTCAGAAATGTCTTCCAAGTTTCAAATCACTTGTGTATGAATTGTGTATAATGGCAAAGCTTTTCCTCACATTCAACATTAGCAACAATGCAGTCGACAATTCCTGCTGCTGATCTTCCAGATTTCATCAATGATCTAAGTTATTGCTTTCATAAGTTCCCTAAAACTGAGGGAATTGTGAAGTAAAACTGCAGATTCATTCAACCACTTTCATATTGGCATTTTCTCTTCTAAAATGCTCAATGCTTTTAGCTGGTTTTCTCTTTCCAATTTTGGTCTCAGCCAGACAGGACTGGTTAGGACTTCCAGAGCACTTAAGGAATTCTTATTTGGTGGAATGTCACCTGGGCAATGAACTAACAAACACTATTTTCTTCGCCCCTCTAGCGATCAAGGAACCTCACTATGGAGAAAATGAATGAACACAACTACATTTATATCTGTAGCAGGCATGTCAACATAAGCATACTGATACATTAGTGATATTTTCCAGTATGGAAAATAAGTACAAAACTCTAAGATTGTAAATTAAGAAGAGATAATAGTAGTCTCTTTATAACTTGAGGAAAGCAAGATATTCAAGGTTGTTTTTCTAGTAAGGAGCATCAATAGGTCAGTTTTTCTATTTTGAACTTACTTTAAAAATACTTTGTTAAATTGCTATTATGCTAGAATTTTAAATTTTTGTTCTTAACAAAATAAGACCAACTTATTGTAGAGAATTTGGAAAACATAGAAAAACAAAAGTAAGTCAATCACGTCCACCACTCAGAGACAATGATTCCATCTACCTCATTTTTTAAGCTCTCTTTTTCACGTGTTATTTAATTATATTGGTTAGAAAACTACAAAGGCAACTGAGAATATAATTTTTCATATTAAGAAAAAGTGTAATTTAGATTTTAAAAACCAAATTTATAATTTTTGTAAGGACTTTCATTTGAAAAGAAACACGGAACTTTCTAAGTTTGCAGTACAAATAAAAGAGTTTAACCACAAACTGAAAAACACTCTTCCCCAAAGCACTGTTTGGAGTAAAAACACTGGCTAAACACTACATATGAAATGAGAGTACACTGGGTTGGACAAAACCTGGGCAAAACAATTTGTGTATTTTCACAAAATACTATTCATCAAAAACTGAAGAGGTCATCTAACAAATGGGAAAAGCTAAGGAGGGACACAAGTGATAGCCACAAAGCCGGCCAAGGAATTCATTGGGAGTGCCAATTAAGTAGGATTTTAGGGAGGAATGGCAAAAAGAGAAGGATTAAAGGCAGAAAATATGAAGTCAGCAATATCTCTAATTAATCTTCTTGCCTTTAAGTTTATAGCCAAATAAATTTAGTTTAATAATCCCAATCCAATCAGTTTCTTAAAAATTACTTCCCTTTCAAAGAAGCCTGGTCTGTTTTCCCTAAACCAGCCTGGGCCTCCTGCAGACCAAGACACAACACCATCTTTCAACGCCCCCCCATTCAATCGAGACTGTCGCATCACTAACACTCCGTTTTGAAGATGGTATATCTTTACTCCTTCAACTGGCCTCTCCTTCAGAGAAAAAAAAGTCCTGCATTTACCTTTCCAGTCCCACCCGAAGCATGTGAGCCCTTATAGAAACCTTTCTGCAGGGATGTCAGATAAAAACCCTTAGAATTACTGAGAAAGCACATTCAGAGGGAAGCTCTCGGTGATTCTGCAGTGAGGGCCATATCAGTGACATTCCTTCCCAAGCCTGTCTCACCGGAGACGCCTCTGCCTCCAGGGTTTTTCCTACTTCCCCGCTCCTCAGCCCTGTCAAGACAGTGAGTCTTTGGGGAAAAAATGAGCTTTGAGGAAAGGGACCGGCGGCAACTGCAGACCCCGAAGAATGACTGAAGTAATGCTGACTCGAAGCTCCAAAGGCTCCGAATAGGAAACCATAATGGCCGCACTCATTTCCAACCCTGGGAAAGGTGAACATCTCAATCCCTAGGTACCGGGGCGACTACGGGGGGGGGGGGGGGGTGATTGCTGATTATGCGTTTTCAAGAGGCTCAGTAAATCTGGCGAATGGGAACTGCTAGAACCAGATTTCCTTTACGTTCTCAACAATATGCCCTGATTTTCCCTCGTTATGTGGATACAAAACCCTGTATACAA
>NW_007245955.1:81726-82640 GCF_000164805.1 Carlito syrichta
GGAAACCCCAGGCAGCGGAGGCTGCCCTTCACACTCTCCCTTCTCTTCTTCCTCCCACCCCTTCTATCCCAGCCGCCAGTTACCGGTCGCCGCTCACCTGCTGGGGCGCGAGGGGCAGAAACTGTACGGACCGCGGACCCAGAGGGCTCTGTCACTATGGGAGGGGAAGTCTTCAGCTGGAGGCGGCGGGCGGGCCCAACAAGTCACGTGACCTCTAGCTCCGCCCTGCCTCTCTTATCTCGGCACATTATCCCTTATCCGCATCTTTGCAGATCCCTTGAATACTAATTTTCTTGCATCAAAGACATAAAGATAAGGTTTCACAAAGATTGTGTTGTAAAGTGCAATAGTGAAGGCGTCGATTATAACGATTAAAAAAAAACAAAAAATCAAAAACGCATTGCTAAGGAAGTGACGTCACGCCACACTCTAGGGACCGGAAATGGCGGTGAGGTCCGTCCCTCCGGGGCCCGCCGGTAAAATCCCAGGCTGTGAGGTTTGAGCCGATCACGTGATCCCAAAGCTTGAGGCGTGCTGGCGCGTAGCCAAATTATCCAGCCGGTTAATTTTTATGTTTGTTTTAAGGACACCTCATTTACTTGAGTTTTCCACAAATTTCCTCACACCTAGAAGTACCAGCTTTATGAAACCCTATTAGGAAGCACGAGCCTTTGAAGGTCACTCTGGAGACTACCAACTGGGAAGAACGGGATCAGGAAAGCTTGATCTTGCTGATGTGGGACAGGAGAGGGAGGGGTGGAAAAATCCGGATTTTACCGCCAGGGCTTACCAGGCCTGCACCACAAGTAGTGTCGTAAGGGGTGGGAGGAGAAGCATGACGCCAGAAACCACAGCCCAGGAGAAAGATGGAGATCCCCGAGTGGAGGGGGAAGGGTGCGCGGAGGCGCGCAATG
>NW_007245955.1:82963-86664 GCF_000164805.1 Carlito syrichta
CTCCCTGCCTGAGGCGAGGAGGCCGGCTTGCAAGGTTGAGTGGCCCGAGCTGAGGGCGGCGACGGCGACGGCGTTGATAGCGGTGATAACGACGGCCTCAGCAGGCGGGGAAGATGAAAGGGTGAGGAAGGGCAGCCCGGCAAGGCCTAGCCGGCTTGGTGGAGGGGCTCGGGCCCACGGAGCGGGAGAGAGTCCGGGCGAAGACCGGGCGGGGGAGATTTCCAGGCTCCTCGGTTCGCTCAGCTCCCAGAGGGGGCGGAGGCTCGGCTCTGGCTGTTGGCGGGCTGCGGGGCCAGCGGGGACGGGACCCGCGGAACCCAGGATTTCGGCCCGGGGGGACCCGTGTGGTTGAGGGAGGCAACAGGGAACGGCGATTCTGAGGGCCGGGGGCCGCCTGCCGGGGAGCCGGCGGCTGGGCCGCTCGGGCCGCCGCTCCAGGTGGAGTGGTCTGGGGGGGTCCTCGTCTCATCCGGGCTCGGCGCCGGAACTGCCGTCTTGGACACCTTTCCATTTTATTCCCACTTAGGGGCCGTGTGCAGAACCTTCTGGAGGGAGAAGAAAGTGGGATAAAGAGCATGGGGATAAGTATTAAGAGCTAGTGACTCAACTAGATTTGGGTTGGGTCATAGCGAGTGGAGGAGAGGGAGAGAGCGCGATCACGGTAGACTTGGGGTGCCAAAATGTTTAAGGAAGTGTTGTGGATCAGTAGGTGGAGCTCTTGCTTCAGCCGTTCCCTGTTGCCCCCGAGGGCTGTGCGGGGGTCCTGGGTTAGTATGCTGCTCCCTTCGGGTGATTGGCAGAGCTAACTTCGGCCTTTCACAGTTTCTCTCTTGAATAACGTCAGGGATTATTTGGGTTCCATCGCTTTCATTTGGAGAAAACGACCCTTTCCCATAAAATTCTATACTTCCATTGTATTAATTACATAACATTGTTCTAAAGCATTGCCTAAACGAGCCGTTTTGGAACTTGCCGTTACCTTCCTTAGATTAAAAAAAAACAAACTTTAAATGTTAAAAGCTTTATGAAATGCCTTAGTTTTTTCTGTTACCGTAAGTTAAAGAATTGTAAGTATGCTTTAAGTTAGAGAACTCTTTCAAATTACACGGCAGCCTTTTTGAGGACGAAATAAAAGTCCCTTTTCATCATAATCTCATATTGCCCCAAAAAGGATTTAAATATTATCTCTGTGTCTGTGTTTGAGGTCGCTGAAGTGATTCCAAGAAAGTTTAATTTGGACTTACGTCTGTAATATGTTTCCTTGCTCTAATTTTTCTCTTAAATGCTGGATGTTCTTTCTAACGTTTAATTGTCTGTTTTCTATTGAGAACCTTTAAAGTTTAGAAAACATGAAGAAATGTTCACAGTACCAACATTCTCTTACTTGTTTTTGTATTCTCAATGCCAGGCACTCAATACTTTTATGTCATGTTCTGTTAAAGTAAGAAGAATGAGGCTGAAGAGTTCCCAGTGTTGAAACTGCCATGATTTTATATAGGGGGACTCCATTAAATTATTCTGAATGTTTAGATCCAAAATCTTTGATCTAATCTAGCTCAGTCTCCATAGGGTGTAATGTTCTCTCTGATCTTTTAATTTGGCAGGAGAAAGGGGGCCAAACTGTGATATTTGCCAATCTACCTTTAATTAATATACTCATGAAACAATTATCTCTTTGTTTAAAGTGGATATTTATATGTAATCTGATGGAGACCGATTCCTAGAAATGAGTAACTGGCCAAATTTGAAGGAAATGTAATGTTAATTGAATCTATACCTTATGCCAGCAACTAAAGAAGTTAAGATCCTTCAGCCTGAGCAGCAGAGCAAGACCTCATCCTACAAAAAAAAAAAATCAAAAAATGTGCGGTGTGGTGGCACACCTGTAGTCCCAGCTACTGAGGAAACTGAGGCGGAAGGGTCACTTGATCCCAGGAGGTCAAGGCTGTAGTGAACTTGATTGTGCCACTGTACTTCAGCCTGGGTGACAGAGTGAGACTCTGACTCAAAAAAGAGAGAGAAGATCCTTGAGTTCCAAAACTTGCATCACGATACACAATGTCAATATTACAGTCTTTTTTTTTGAATTGAAGTCTCACTCTGTCGCCCAGACTGGAGTGCAGTGGCACGCTCGTGGCCACCCCAGCGTCGACCAGCTGGGCTCCAGCGATCCTTCCGTCTCAGCCTTCCAAGTAACCAGAATTACAGGTGCGCACCACCATGCCCGGCTAATTTTTGATGTATTGTACAGACGAGGTCTCACCAAGTGGTCCCAGCTGGTCTCCAACATGTGGGCTCAGGCAGTCCACTCGCCTCAGCCTCCCAAAGTGCTGGGATTACAGACTGAACCACCCAGCCCCGGCCAGTCTTATAGTCTTGACTCTTGATTTGGAATGGACTGTGAAAATGAAACAGTGGTCCCGAATGTGTGGTTTTTGTTAAATGTTTTATACATTGAGCTAATGACTAAACAGTAAGTTGAATAGAAATATCTAATGGGAACTGGCGAGGTGACTCACACCTGTAATCCCAGCACTTTGGAAGGCTGAGGCCAGGAGTTAGAGATCAGCCTAGGCTACATAGGGAGACCTCGTTTCTATCAAAAAAATTTTTTTAAAGTAGCTGTACATGGTGGCATGTACCTGTAGCTGCTCCAGAGGCTGAGACAGGAGAATTGCTTGAGCCGAGGAGGTTGAGGCTGCACTGTACTCCAGCCTGGGTGACAGAGTGAAACCAAAAAAAGTAAATAGAATAAAACTGGAAACTACAACACAAAAATCAGTCTAATACTTGAATATTTCGCTCTGTTGCCTTCATTACCTATCATTTTGGAACTTTTTAAACTTATCATATCTGATTTTTCCTCATATTTACTGGGTATTTTTATTAGTATCAGTGTGACATTCCATTGTATTAGTATATCTTTCCTCCATAGTGGATAAATTTCTGGTTATTAACTATTGCATGTGGTTATATGCTTGTCTAGAAGAAGTCTGAGATGTATTAGGAGGTGTTTGTACTAAGGTTGCTTTTTTTTTTTTTTTTTTTTAATGAACCAGGAACATTGAAGTTTGAATTTGTATATGGTATTTTTATCTGTTGTTACTTTTTGGAAATTGATTTCAAGCAAGAAGGTATGCGGTAGACAACAGAGGTGGCAATGTAATTAAGCAGTGTTATAGAAAGTAAAATTAAGACCATTTGCCCTTCATTTGTAGTAAAGAGATGCAAATTAGTTCTAATAAAAATGTCTTTAGCAAGATGTGAATAAATGTGACCGAAGTAAAGATGGGAAAGTAGATAGCAATAATATAAATGTTGAACAGTGTAGTTTACTAACTGAACTAGTAAAAGGTGCCTGACCAAATGTTACTAGAAAATAAAGTTAATATATAAGATTCCACAGTCAGAAATGAAACCGTAAAGAACCCAGAACAGTGGTTACCTCTGACAGCATGTGGACTGGGAAGGGGCAAAAGGGGCATCTGAGATACTAGAAATATTCTGTATCTTTATCTTTGTGTTGTTTACTTAGGTATGTATATATGTAAAAAATCATTGCACTATAAACAGGATTTGTGATCTTTATCATATATTTCATATACTTTATTAAAACTTTTTTGAAGTTTATAGTGCTATTTTTGTTGTTGTTGTTGTTGTTGTTTTTTTGAGTTGGAGTCTCACTCTGTCGCCCAGACTGC
>NW_007245955.1:86690-115582 GCF_000164805.1 Carlito syrichta
CCAGGCGGGTCTCGAACCCGCGGCCTCAGGCAATTCACTCACCTCAGCCTCCCAAAGGCGGGGGATTACAGGCTGAGCCACCGAGCCCGGTTTATAGTGCTATTTTTGTAAGCGAAACCAAAAGCCAGTCAGTCTGAAGCAGCATTTGACAACTTTTGTAAACCTGCAATCTGTACTTCTTGTTTCTGTGAAATCAATAGTTTGTGATTTATTGATTGAGATAGTGAATTTTAACAAATATTTGTAATGTCCCCTTCCTATGTTGGGGTGAATTCCTATAAAATATAGCCCGCGTGTACCACAATTTTGTTTAAAGATACAATGTAATGTCCTAATATAAAGGAGAAATAAAAGGAAAGCAAGTTACAGTAAAACTTATCAGTAGGTAATGATCTGGCACAGCTATGCCATAAAGCATAAGAAGATTAAATGTTTGCATCTATTTGTAAATAGAATCGTTGTATAATTTAGAAAGTCTATCTGCCACTTATACAGGTGTGTGCATTGTAGACTCATGCTGTGTTGCCATTATTGATATGATTTATTTTTCCGAAATTGTGGACAACCCTCGGTAAAGCTCTGGACAAAGAATTTCCAGATTGGAAATGATTTTTTAAAGTCATCTATAGCCCAACCACTCATCTATTGCATCAAGATATATTCCCAGGGCAGGTGTGGTGGCTCACGCCTATAATCCCAGCACTTTGGAAGGCCAAGGTGAGAGGATTACTTGAGCCCACGTGTTGGAAAACAGCCTGGGCAAGTTGGCGAGACCTCATCTCTACAATAAACCAAAAAATTCTCTGGGCATGGTGGCACAGGCCTGTAGTTCCAGCTACTTGGAGGGATGGCCTGAGCCCAGCAGGTCGAGGCTGTGGTGGCCATGAGTGTGCCACTGCACTCCAGCCTGGGTGAGAGTGAGACTCCAACTCAAAGAAAATAAAAAAGATATCTGCCCTGTTTATCATAATTTTGAACATCCTGAATGCTGTTATGTGACTATTACTGCACATGTGATTAGTAGAGTGAGAAAGTAAGACTACTGTCTTACTTTCCTGTTATTGTTACTACAGTTTATGATCAAATTAATTTTATATTTTTGCATATTAACTTTTGTGAACCAAAATCTCCTCAGTCTTATAAGGTGTTGTCATGAGCTTTTTAGCCTTACCAAACTAATATTTGTGTTAAATTTCACTTGACTACATCCTCTATTTTGGCCTATGGAAATCCTTTTTTGACTTTTAATTTTCTTTCTGATATTACCTGTGGCTTTCATTTTTGTGGTATCTAAAAAGATGTGCTTTCTCAGTTATTCAACGATTGTCCACATCTTTTTTTTTTAACACAACCTACAGAAACCAATAGAAATATCCTTTCCATTATGAAAATGAGAATTGTATGGATTATAGTTTAATAGCTGTAAATTATATAATTGTGCCATCACCCAATCCTGCTTTCTCTTTTTCTTCTTCCATCATCTCTTATTTAAAAATCTATACAGTGCCAAATTTAATGACAATATACTAGTTTTGTGCTGTCTAATACAATTGTGATTAGCTACAGTTGGTTGTGGAGCAGTTGGAATGGGCGTTGTGTGACTGACTAAATTTTATAATTAAGTGAATACCAACACTTAAGAGTCAGTTATCAGGCTTTTTTTATGTTTTATTTTTTTTTTTTTTTTTTTTGAGTTAGAGTCTCACTTCGTCACCCAGGCTGGAATGCTGTGGCACACTCTAGGCCACCCCAGTGTCCACCTGCTGGGCTCCGGCGATCCTTCCGCCTCAGCCTTCCAAGTAGCCAGAACTACAGGCGTGCGCTACCACACCCGGCTAATTTTTTTATTTATTTGTAGAGACAAGGTCTTGCTAAGTTGCCTGGACTGGTCTCCAACCCACGGACTCAGGCAATTCACTTGCCTCAGCCTCCCAAAGTGCTGGGATTACAGTCTGAACCACCAAACTCGGCCTATCAGGCAATTTTTAAATATTTTTGAAACAACTTGGATGTGTGAATCTACTGCAAATTTTAGGAAATGCAAATATAGATCAAATGTTTCCAAGGAAAATTAGTGTCTGAATTGAGCGTGCTATAAGTGTAATGAACTGGATTTTAAAGACTTGGAATGAAAAAATATTTTTAAAGATATGGGGTACAGTTCAGGATTAGGTATACAAGTGAACGTCGTACAGGAAAAGTTTGGGCCTTCCTTTCATCCCTGCTTTGCCTAGTTTGAGATCAGGTACCCTTATTGATGTTGTGCCCCCTTCCCCCAAAAAAATTTTTTTAAGGTAAAATTTTTGTTAAAAAGTTTTACTTTTATTACATGTTGAAATGTTTTTCCCTTTTGTGTTATTAATGTGAATACTAAAATTTTAATTTTATATGTGGTTTGAATTATACTTCTATCAGACAGAACAATGCCTAGCTTATTTAAAAAAAAAAAAAAGTTGTGTAAAACATGATCCCTTCCCTTAGAATCTAGTTCCAAGATGGTAGATATTTCTAAGTGTTTCAACTTGTGACCAACTGATTGTTTATGGGTGTTCATACCTCTATGGTGAAGGATTTTGGGGCCACTCATGGTTTTTGGTTAAACTGTTAAAATTAAATCACCTTGTCTGCCACGGAGGGGGAAGGGATAATTGAAAGTATGTATTTGTCTTTCTTGAGCTAATGCAGCCTATTTTCTGCTTGTATCTCTGCTAAAACTATTCTTTTTTTTTTTTTTTTTTTTTGAATTGGAGTCTCACTCTTGTCGCCCAGACTGGAGTGCAGTGGCATACTCACAGCCACTGCAGCCTCAACGTGCTGGGATCTGGCAATCCTTCCACCTCAGGCTTCCAAGTAGCTGGAAGGCACACACCACCACATCCAGCTAGTTTGTGTGATTTATTGTAGAGGTGAGGTCTCACTAAGTTGCCCAGACTGGTCTCGAGCCCGTGGGCTCAGGCAGTCCTCTCGCCTCGGCCTCCCAAAGTGTGCTGGGTTTACAGACAGCCACCACGCCCGGCCAACTGAAGCTATTCTTAAGGGGACACTTTGTTTTTCAAGTCCAGAGGCTTCTCATCTCACCTACCGATAATGCTGTAGTGAATGCTTGTTCATAAAACTGCTTGACACATATCCTTAGTTATTTCTCAATTTCCTAAGAGTGTGGTTTTTTTAAAATCAAAAGGTTCTGACATTTTTAAAGCTCTGGAATTTGTTGCCAGTTGACTTCCAAAAAGATAGTAGCAGTTTATCCTGTCAGCAGTGTATGATAATGCACTTCTCTCCAAGGGCTGTTGAGGAAGAGTGGGGTCACTTTTTACTCATAAGCGGGCCTTGAACAATTTATTATAATGCTATAAGAAAGGGATTGGCAGTAGTTGGAAACTGTTGGGGGCGGGGGATGGGATTGTCAGTTGAGGGAAACTGCTAGGGGAGGAAGGAGCATACCTCATCAGCAAGGGTACTGCATAATCAACGTTTGTATACCTAACCCTGAATTGTATCCCACATCTTTATAATAATAAGAAGAAGAAGAAAAGAAAATGGAAGAAGATATTGTGACTTCCATTCAGTCATGAGTGATATAAATTTCCTTTGCCTGGGATACATTGGATACATTCAACATTTTTAAACTGATGGGAATAACTAGTAATTTGCTTACAAGTTGTTTTTGAGTAGATGTTCACATATAGCTTTAACTCGAATTTTGCTTTGCTAGTTAGGTGATAAATGGCATTTCTTTTTTTTTCTTTAATTTGATTGCTTAGTGAAGATTGGACATTTACAACTTTTACTGGTCATTTGTATATATCTTTGTGACTTACCTATTTTTATAACTTACTCCATTTTTAATTGTGATGATTGCCTTAACTTCAAATTTCAAAACAATAAAAAATAATGTTCCTTAGAAAATTGGGCTGAACATTCAGATTAGTAAATATATTCAGAGTGATGCCAGTTTAGGGCCCAGATGATTTGAAAGAAAATTTTTTACAGGTGGAACTTGCTAAGCAAGGGTAAGCAAGGAAAACATTTTGTACTTAGTACTTTACACATATCTTTTTCCAGAAAATTGGGGTATATTTGAATTTTTCCCCTTCTAGGCTATATAGTTTGTTACTTACCTTAAAGGCAACTTAATGTAATGCAAAAAGCGTTGGACTAAAAACAACCAAGTTTTATTTCTGTGTACTACAAATGATAGCTAGCAGTAAGGTCATTAATGTTTTTTAACCTCTTGGCTTTGGTTTCTTTGTCTTTAAAGGGAATGACTTGAACTTGGACAGGAATGGCCAAAAATTCTAGTTTGTGTGCCAGTTCTAATCTGTTGATGGTGTCTATTAATAACTTTGATACCTTCTCTGACTGCAAAAAATGCTTTTACTGATCCTACCATGACTGTTGTGGCATGTGTCATATGTTTGTCATTCCTGATCTCCGTCAGCACTAACTTTCTATGATGCCAAGAAACAAAACCTTGAAGTCATATTTAAATTACCCTCTTTTGCTGGGCGTGATGGCTCAAGCCTGTAATCTCAGCACTTTGAAACCAAGGTGAGAGGATTGCCTGAGCTCAGGGGTTTGAGACCAGCCTGGGCAACTTGATGAGACCTCGTCTCTACAATAAATCAAAAAATAAGCTGGACACGGTAACGTGCGCCTGTAGTTCCAGCTACTTGGAAGGCCTAGGCGGAAGGATCGCCTGAGCCCAGCAGGTCAAGGCTAACGGTGGCCGTGAGCGCACCTCTGCACTCCAGCCTGCGCACTCCAGAGTGAGACTCCAACTCAAATAGAAATAAATGAATAAAATTATTATTTTTTAAACTGCTTTCTTCAATTTGTTCTTGTACCCGTCTGCTCTCCCACCCCTCCCCTTATGGTACTCTTAGGCCTATGTAATATGCCTGCTGGGCCAAGCAATGGATTCCTGTTTAATCTTTACGATATCTCTGTAAAGATGGTGTAGTATCTATAATCTACCAATGAAAGAAAAACAGGTACATAAGTAAACCAAGAAGAAAGGAGAGATTGGGTTCTGGGATTTTTTAGTAGTTTGGCGTGGCCAAAATATAGTTGGATGTAGAGGGGAACTGGACCAGTGTCCATAGTTTGGTGATGAAGAGCTTTATATGTATGCAGTGTTAAGGTATTTGAATTTCATTTGGTAGGTTATGTGCAGCTATTGAAAGATTTTAAGCAGAGATTTAAAATCATCAGATTTGTGTTTTAGAAAGAGTATTCTGCTTGCATTGTGGCATTCTCTCCTTGACTTTAGTCTTATTCCTCTTCATTAGGCTGTTGGAATTTGGGCTGAAACGATGGCCTATAGTACCAAGACAACAGGCATAGGAACAGGTTATGTAGATATTTGGGGGAAGCAGAATTAACAGGGATTAAAATAGGGCATAAGGATACATCTAAAACTAAATTTCTGTATTGAATAAATGATGTACTATTCATAGAGAATGGAGGTAGAAATTTCTTATGGAAAATGACAAGGTTACTTTGTGTTGAATTTGAGGTTCCCATACAGGTCACCCATAAACAGTAGATTCAGAGGTCAGGAAATAAAAACAAAAATATTTAGGTGGTAGTAAAGGAAAAGTCATCACTGGGAAGGAGTTTTTCTAATTAAACATGTTGATAACAGTGGCAAAAAATTTGTTAGGGAATAATTTGATTGTTTTTAGGTTATAGTCGAGTAGATTGTCAATGTATGTATTTAACATTAGTAACCAGTCAAATAATTACTGAGATTTTTATACCTCTAATAATTGCAATCACAGAATATGGAGAGCTGGTTCATCCCACCACTGTTTTTTAATTCCTCTAAACAGGTGACTTTCTGGCACCTAGTGGGCAGAGGCTAGGGATTCTGCTAAACATCTTATAGTACGCAGGAAAGGCTCCACACAACGAAGAATTATCTGACCCAAAATTTTAGTAATATTGAGATTGAGAAACCCTGCTGTAAAATCTACATGAGATGGGATTTACTGGAAGAAATTTAGTAATTCCCTGAAATATTTGAGGTCCTGCCCTAAATCGTATAGTTAGTAGCAGAGATAAGGTTTAAAAAATAAGTAAATGTTTATAGCAGTACAGAGAGATTGTGCTTTGAAAAGACAGGAATGGCAATATAGTTCATATGAGGTAGAAATTTCAGTGGGTGACAGGGAAAGGCCTCGTGTGTAGTTAGTATTTAATCTGTGCTTTGATAAATTCTGAATAGGCTTACTTTTAGCTTGAAGGAACCTAAAAGTGATTCTTGAGGAATCACTCTTTCATGTAATTTACTAGAAGACAAGAATTTAGAACCAGATTACTCCTAGCTGAGAAAAATTTACCTTCTAACCCCTTGAAATTTCTAAATCAAGGGACCATGGGCATACACTGATCCCTGCTAAAAAATGGTTTTTGAGTTTTATGCAGATACACCTTTATCAGTACACATAAGGAAAATGTTTTCAATAGCTCTATCTTAAAAAATAAAAAAATAACCTTAGGGAGTAAAGATCACGAGGGAACATGGTGTGGTTGATCTTGCGCTGCAATGAAAATTCATAGACATAAGCTTGATTCTGACTTTATTGATAACTGTGCAACTACCGGTACATTTGTCTCTCAGGGCTTCAGTTTCATCATCTGTAAAATGAAGAGAGGAAATAGGTCTTCATTTTATGTTATATAACTTAAAAAGTCACACTTTGAGCTGGTCATGGTGATGTGGCACCTGTAGTCCCAGCTACTCAGGAGGCTGAGGCTGGAGGATCACTTAAGCTAAAGAGTTCAAGGTCAGCCTGGGCAATATAGTGAGACCCCCTTCTCAAAGAAAAAGAAAAAGTCATGCTTTGTACAGAGAAGTACCCACTTTTGTGGAGTCATACCCCATCTTGTGGCCTCTCAGAATATTGCTTACTAAATCTATTTTTAAAATTATGGGCATAACTGGCATTACCTTAAATAGCTAAAAACATTTGAGTGCTTATCATCTGACATTGCTGTGCTGAAATTTAGCATACATTATCTCATTATACTGCTTATTTTGTAAGTCAAGGGAAAGGTTTATCATATTCTAAGCCCATAGATAACATGAAATTTGACTGAATAACAGACTAATCTTGTGATGCTGACACAAGTTAATAGCTAATGGGCTCTACAAAAAGACAGGCAAGTAGCTGCATTTTTCACATATAAGGACTTAGTACAGATGTATGAGGGGATTTTTGCAATTGCTGTTTCTTACTTACATCACAGTCTTTCACTTTTAGTTCCTTAGTCTAAAAATTTTGATGTGAAGATGCCTTGGGGTTTGATTGTTATAGATTTGAAAAACAAGAAAAAAATAACATGCCACATGAATTTGGAGCCTAGGAGAATAATTCTGTTTCTTTGTTAACTGCCATCTTCAGTTCTCTAGTTAGGATTACAAACTCTAGTGCCAACAGGGAGCAAGCAGATAAATAGTTAGTTTTCCTCTATGTCTCATAAATGTCTTTTTAAATAGGGTTAGACCAGGCACAGTGGCACACACCTGTAGTCCCAGCTACTCAGGATGCTGAGGCAGAGGGATCACTTGAGTCCAGGAGGTTGAGGCTGCAGTGAGTTGGGATTGTACCACTGCACTCCAGCCTGGGTGACATAGTGAGACCTGTCTCAAAAAAGAAAGGTGGAGAGGGGCTATTCATATCACAGTCCCAAAAGGTTCACAAATTGCAGTTGACTGGAATGCCTCATCTCTTACTCTGATAGTTCTTCTTCCTTTTAAAAAAAAGTTTTTGAATGGTTTTAAATTTTCAGAAAAATGGTGAAGATGGTAAAAAAAAAATTCCCAGTTTTCTCTATTACTTACATATTTTATTAGTATAGTATAGTGGTAAGAAGATGAAGAGATAAGCCACAATTGGGAGAGATCAATTACGGAATCATATACTGATAAAAGACTTGTATCCAGAATATATAAAGAACTCTTACAACTCAGTAATAAAGCAAGCACTCCAATTTAAAAATTGGAATTTTTGCTGGGAACGGTGGCTCATCCCTATAATCCCAACACTTTGGAAGGCTAAAGGATCTCTTGAGGCCAGGAGTTTGAGATCAGCCTGAGCAATAAATAGTCTCTACAAAAAAATTAAAAAATAAAAAGGAATGATGTTCTTAGGAATTAGTATAAAAATTCTAGGTTTGGCCAAGCTCAGTGGCTCAGCCCGTAATCCCAGCACTTTGGGAGACTGAGGCCAGTGGATTGGGAGACTGAGGCCAGTGGATTGCCTGAGCCTGTGGGTTCAAGACCCACCCAGGCAACTTGGTGAGACCTCATCTCTACAATAAATCATAAATTAGCCGGGTGTGGTAGCGCGCACCTGTAGTTCTGGCTACTTGGAAAGCTGAGGCAGAAGGATCACGTGAGCCCAGCAGGCAGTAAGAAGTGTTGGCAAGGGTATAGAGAAACTGGAACCCTAATGTATTACTGATGGAAATGTAAATGGCACAGCCACAGTTCTTGAGGTCAGATGTTTGAAACAGATGTCACTGAGGTAAAATCAAGGTATTGATTTAAATGGTGTCCCTCAAAAATTCATATCTACCCAGAACCTCAGTATGTGATCTTCTTTAGAAGTAGGGTCTTTGCAGATCTAATTGAGGTCATACTGGATTAGAGTGGGTCCACAGTCTATTGGCTAGTGTCCTTATAAGAGGAGACACACAGCAAAGACCATTTGAAGTTGGAGATAGAGATTATAGTTAGACTGCCCCAAACCAAGATCCACCTGGGACCACCACAGCCTAAAGGATCATGCTCCTGATGACAGCTTGATTTCAGACTTCTAGCCTCATGTACTGTGAGAGAATAAGTTTTCTGTTGCTTTAAGTTACTGAGTTTGTGGTAAAGATAACCCTAGGAAAGTAATACAGCAAGATTGTATTTCTCCTAGAGGTTCTAGGGAAGAATCCATTTCCTTGTCTCTTCCATCGGCTACAGGCTACTTGCATTCCTTGGCTCCTGGCTCTTCCTTCATCTTCAAAGCCAGCCATGTAGCACCTTAAAATCTCCTTTTTCTCAGCTCCTGTTGCTATATTTCCTCTGATTCTTCAGGACTTGTGTAATTATATTAGACCTGTCTGTAATTATATTAGGCATCTCAAGGTCTTCCATTCACATCTGCAGTTTATTTTTCCATGTATAATAACATTCATGGTTCCTGGGATTAGGACATGGACATCCTTTGGGGAGGGAGGCATTTTTGTGCCTACCACAGGCAATTTCCTAAAAAAATTAAACATATTTGCCATACAACCCAGGAATCCCACTTCCAGGTATCTACCAGGGGGAAAAAAAAAGCTGAGACATATTCACATACAAGCTTGTATGCAGTATTCATAGCCTTATTTATAATAGCCAAGATATAAATAGAATTCAACTGGAGAGTGGATAAGCAAAATGTAGTGTAACTATACCATAATGGAATAGTATTCAGCAATAAAAATATCAAACTGTTGGCACATATTATGGCATGAATGAACCTCAAAAGCATTATGCTGAATGAAAGCAGCCTGGTGCAAATGATCACATTTATTGTGTGGTTCCATTTATATCAAATGTATAAAAAAGGCAAATTTGTAGAAAGAGAAAGTAGATTTAGTGTCTATGGGTAGAAAAGGGGATAGATTCCAGTTACACTTAAACAATTTTGGGAGTCTCTTCCTCCTTGACTGCCTGAGGATCAGCTGCCATCATGAGCCACACAGTGACTTATCTGGACCAGGAAATTCATGACCAACCATCTGCTTCAGCAGAAACAAATGGTCATCAATGCCCTTCACCCTAGGAAGGTGACAGTACCTGAAACAGAAATTCAGGAAAAACTATCCAAAATTTATAAGACAACACCGGATGTCATCTTTGTATTTGGATTCAGAACTCATTTTGGTGGTGGCAAGACAACTGGCTTTGGCATGATTTATGATTCCTTGGATTATGCAAAGAAAAATGAACCCATATACATACTTGCAAGATATGGCCTGTATGTGAAGAAAAAGACCTCAAGGAAGCATCAAAAGGAATGCAAAAACAGAATGAAGAAAGTCAGGGGGACTGCAAAGGCCAGTGTTGGTGCTGGCAAGAAGGCAAAGGACTAAAGATGATACAGTGATTATATCTGTGGCCAGTGTGTGAATTTTTCACGACTAGCTTAATAAACTAAAAACTTTCATGGGGAAAAGAATTTTGGAAGTATAATGAGAATGTTCTGAAACTGAATTGAGATAGTGCTTGCACAACTTTGTAAATAGTCAAAAAAAATCCTTGAATTGTATATTTAAGACAGGTGAATTTTATGGTATACTTTAAGAAGGCTGCTTAAGAGAAAAGTGAGGCATGTAAGGGGCAGGGTTTTTCATACACCTAAATGCAAAACTTATCAAAGAAAGCATAAAGTCTTTGTGATCTTGAGTTAGGCAAAGCCAGGATCAGTGGCTCACGCCTATAATCTCAGCACTTTGGGGCGTTTAGGCGAGAGGAATGTCTGAGCCCAGGGTTTCAAGACTAGCCTGGACAACTTGGCAACCTCATTCCTACAATGAATTTTTTAAAATTAGCAGGGCATGGTGGCACACACCTGTAGATTACATGGGAGGCTAAGGTGGATCACCTGAGCCCACCGTGTTGCGGGTGCGGTAGCCGTGAGTATGCCATTGCACTCCAGCCTGGGTGACAGAGTGAGGCTACGACTCAAAAAAAAAAAGAAAGTCTTTGTGACCTTGAATCAAAGATTTCTTAGTACTCCAAAAACCACAATCTAAAAGAAATTCATTAAAATGTAAAACTTCTCTCTGAAAAACACTTTTAAGAAAATGGAAAAAGTCACAGGCTGGGAGAAATCCTTTGCAAATACATAACTTTGCAAAGTATATGTATCCATAATACACTTAAAACTCAAGAAACATAGGTTTTTTGTTGTAATGGGCAAAAGATTTGAACCAATACTTTACCAAATAAGATACATGAATGGCAAAGAAGTACATGAAAAGATGTTCACCTCATTTATTATTTGGGACACGCCAATTAAAAGCCCCAATGAGAAATAAAAATGTGTGTTTACACCAAAACTTGTCCATAAGTGTTTATAGCACCTTTATTCATACTCCCCCAAAACTGTAAACAACCCATATGCCCTTCAAAGATAAACTATGGTTCGGCTGTATAATGGAACTCCGCTTAACAATAACAAGAAATTAACCATTGATATGCACAACAGTGTGGTGAGTATCAGGCATTATGCTGAATGAAAGAAACAAAACAAGCAGCTATGTCTTTTGTGATTCCATTTATGTAACATTCTTGAAAAGGCAAAAACTTACAAGGAACCACAAAGAGATTAGTGATTGCCTGGAAATTAAACTCCAAAGGGTCATAGGTGGAGGTTTTTGGGGTGATGGAACTATTTTATTTTGACAGTGGTAACATGACTATACATATTTGTCAAAACTTATATAGAATTATACAGCCAAAAAAATGAGTTTAATTTTATGTAAACTTTGAAAAGTTTTTTTTTTAAAGCCAGGAGAGAAAATTGATCTCCATAATAGGCTGGAAAATAAAGAGCAATTAATAGTTGGTACAAATAGAAAAGTTGTAAACTGATGGACTTGAATCAACTAAATCAATAATTACATTAAATCTTAATAGACTCTTCCAGTTGTCAGATTAAAGGAAAAGACTTGGGTATATGCTGTTTACAAGAGACACACTTTAAATATAAGTACACAGAAAAATTAATAGTAAAAAAAAAAATTAGGTAAAAGACCATGCACCATTGATTAGAAGAAAGGTGTGTGTGTGTATTGGTAAAGTGGACTTCAAGGAGTATTACCGCCAAAAAGGAGAGACAGTTCAAACTGATAAAAGAGTCAAGTTATTAATGACAGTTCTAAATATTTCTGCTCCTACTAATATAACTTAAAAATGTATGAAGCAAGCCGGTCTAAGTGGCTCAGCCTGTAATCCTGCGCTTGGGAGGCTGAGGTGAGTGGATTGCCTGAGCTCACGGGTTCGAGACCTGCCTGGGCAACTTGGTGAGCCCTCATCTCTACAATAAATCAAAAAAAATTAGCCGGGAATGATAGCGCGTGCCTGTAGTTCCAGCTACTTGGAAGGCAGAGGTAGAAGGATTGCTGGAGCCCAGCAGGTCGAGGCTGTGGTGGCCGGGAGTGTGCCACTGCACTCCAGTCTGGGCGACAGAGTGAGACTCCAACACATACACACGCACACACACAAAATGTATGAAGCAGACATTGACAGAACTAAAAAGCAAGAAGGAAGAAACACTTCTAAGCTTACTTTGGGGCCAACATAATCCTGATAAGAAAACCTATCAAGAATATTTATTATAAAGAAAGAAAACCAGATGTGTCAGAGTATGTCTTCATGAGATATCATGTGAAAAAAGCTTTTTAAAAAAGGTAAGAGTAATCTGCAACCACCGATGCAGAGACCCTCAGCTGACATAGGAAAGGTAAGTGGAGCAGATTTTGGAGATAAGATCAGGAATTAGTTTTGATATATTTACTTTAATGGTGTCCACTAGAGATGCTTTGGATCTAGGACTTTGGAGTTCAAACTCCAAACGTAACCCAATATGTCTTGATGTACAGGGTCTTCATAAAAGTGGTTCTCCTTCAATCCCAGCACTCTTGACATTTTAGCCATATCAAACTGACCGTAGTTTGGGGAATACAACATTGTAAACATAAAACATTCATGTTTTACCCTTAGACTGCATCTCTTTACCCTTTCACAGAATAAACTAGTCATCTTTCAAAACTTTTCCTGGGGTCACCTTCACAGAGTGTTACTTTTATAGTTTGTGTACACAAACTGTTAATAGCACATTGTATCATGTATAACCGTCTTTCCCAAGTGTAAACTTTGCATTCCAAGTGCTTAGCACATAGGTGTTCAAATATTGATTGAAATAGAACTAATTTATGCTTTGAATAGGCAACTCTATTATGTTCATAAGAATGTTAGAAAAATGTAGATTCACAGAATTCTTAGAAGCATCATTTCTAGATGAATTTTCTAATACTTTGTACTTTTAATTTTTTAAGACGTTCTTTTAACTTCTGAAAGCTTTTTGGTTGTTTGCAGTCAAGTGATCTCATTTTCTTGACATTTCTACATATCCCTTATGCTTATGCCTTATTACATGTTATTTGACAAATTATGTTTACAAGTTGATTATATTACCTTGATATATTTAGAATATCTACATCTTAAAATAATTTGGAGCTTAGTGATCTGGATTACAGAAGTATTCTGTTTCAATCAGACATATCATGTTAATGAAAGTTAAACTATATTTAAAGTTGAATTTTGCTGACAAAGTTATATTTAATGAACACTTCGAAACTGCTAGCATATTCTATTTGTTTCTAGCAAGTTTCAGATTTCTCAAAGAGCTACCCTATAGTATTTCTAATATCTTTTTAAAACACATGGAAGACTATATCAGCAGACTTATTTCTGGTCATGTTCTTACAGGATATTTTCCCTTAGTTGTTTCTACGTTGATGTTCTTTTTTAAAAAGTCAAGATATATATTTTTTTATTTAGGTAAGGGGAGATTAGGCTGCCTATTCCTTAATGATTCAATATTTTCTCTATTGATCTGCCATCTTCTTTTTGTATGAAGTGAAGCAATACCTGGTTATCGTCCTTTCAAAAACTGTAGATATGCTTGAAGCCTGGTAATTACCTAAAAATTATTAACATTTTTTTCAAAAACTTCAACTTCTTTTATTTATAGTTTAAAAGCTTGACTTTTCCTAGGTTAAGTTACTCTTGGTTATCGTTTACAATTAAACTTTATAACGTAACTTTGAAAGTATTGCTTTAAAATACAGAGACTAAGACTTTTTTCAAGAAGTAGAATGGAGTAATTTTTAAATGGTATGGTCTAAAAATAATTAATGTATATTATATGTAAAATAAATTACTGCACCCAATTTGTGGCACTAAAATTAGTTATAAGAGCAGCCAGCCAGCCTGAGCAACATAGAAAGTCCTGTATCTATATAAAATAATTAACTGGGCATGGTGGTATGTGCCTGTAGGCCCAGCTGCTCAAGAGGCTGAGGCAGGAGGATTGCTTGAGCCCAGGAGTTTGAGGCTGCAGTGAGCTCCAGTGGTGCCACTGTGCTTTCCAGTCTGGACAACAGAGCAACAACCTGTCTTTATAAACAAACACACCTGTATGCAGCCTACTTATTTAGTTAACCTCACTTGTACCTGGCATTCCTATAATAAAATGTAAGAAATAAAAACTTAAGTATGATAGGAAGGACACCGTCCACTGTCTTTTGTTTTCTTGTGGTCTTGATACAGAATACGTAATTAGGAGTTAAAATATCCTCAGTTTTTGCTTCTAACTCCCTAGCAAACAGAATGGTCTTCTAACTGGGCTTTACAGAGTAATATCTCTTACAGAATTGTAGCACAAAATAAAATACTATATCATATTCACCTCTATCCAGGTAAATCAACTTTAGAAATGTCTTCCTTTTTTCTTTTTCTTTGGTCATTCTATTATATGATCTGTAATTGCTGCTATTATTTTTAAGAACAAAATTTTTGTTTTGGTAGTATGTTATTGAAATTTTAACATTTCACAGAATAATGTTTTTAAAACTACCTACAAGTGCTACACATTTTTAAATACAGTATAGTTGGTGTGCTTTCACCCCACAAAACAATAGATCACATCTTTTTGTGCTAATAATATGACATGCTTTATTTAATCATTCCTATCAGTGGACATGTTGATTTTTTTTTTTCTTCTTTTTTTTTGGTTATTATAAAAGTGGTGATTGACGTTCTTGTTTAGTTATTTCTCCAGCAGAGAGTTTTCATAACTCAGTATGATGCAAATCATTATTAAGATGCCTTGTTTGCATTTTGATGCTGATAAGATCTGAAACTACTGATGAGTGAGTAGGGCCTACATAATTTTCTGTCTGTTTGACTGCCACCAGAATGAATGACTGATTGATTGATTGAGTTGGAGTCTTACTCTGTCGCCCAGACTGGAGTGCAGTGGCACTCTCCTGGCCACCGCAGCCTCGACCTGCTGGGCTCCGGCGATCCAGATTTATTGTAGAGACGAAGTCTTACAAGTTGCCCGGGTGGGTCTCAAACCTGCAGGCTCAGGCAGTCCCAAAGTCCTGGGATTACTCGCTGAGCCACCAAGCCTGGCCTAGAATGTTTTATTTTTGAAATCTTGGTTTTTAGTTTGATTTGGTGCTCTTTTTATTTTTACCACCCACTGTTACGTTTAAGTAGGCAAATAATGGCTATAGGCAACTATTTATGATAGTATCACCAGATATAGGAAGAAAAAAGTGTAGAATGCTGTCAGATTTGCCTTATATTTGATCACACTTTAGTTTACAGTAGTGAAATTGTCTTCAGGTATTAAATTTTTATTTTTGTTGGCAACTCTACAAGCAAAACAACTTTGTCGCTATGTATCTGAATCTTTTTAGCTTTAATCTCTTTTCCCATGGAACCAGTTGTTTTGATTAAGCTTGGGTTCTTAGAAATGCTTCTGTTGCATTCCTAATGGTTAGTTTTCATTCTGGGGTTTTTCAAAATGTAGATTCTCTTCTTTAGTTTTCAGAGATTCTGATTCCGAAAGTGAGGGGGTGGAGGTGTATCCAGGAATGTGAATTTTGAATACCCCCTCTGTGATTCTGATGCAGGTGGTTCCAGGACCCACTGTTCTCAGTGAATAGAATGTACATAATTATTGCTTACTTGGCTTATTTTCTTAGGATAAATTACGCGAAGTGGGATTGCTTGGACAAAGGAGATGTAATTTTTAGACTTTTGATACATAGTGCTAGATTGTCCTCAAGAGATATTATATCTATTTAAATACTCGTCTGCAGGGTGTAAGAATAGTATTTGCTATCCCCTTGCCAGTATCAGGTATCAGTCTTTTTTATCAGTAATAGGTGTATCCAAATTTTTCTAAACTCTATTACAAGAAAAATGTTGTCACTTATTGTAAAATATTATCTTGATGTTAGTAGTTGTTGTGCACTATATTTGTCCCTAGATGTGTACAACTTTATGGAAGCTATGAGTAGAGTTTGGTTAGAATGGTTGGCAAATTTTGCTTATAAGTGGTAATCATCATAGGACTATAACATCACTATTGAAGAGTAGGATTTATCAAACATGTAAAAAAAAGACATGGTGCTCATTTCATTTGTTCATCTTAATTTTACACATGAAGCTAATTATATTTTATTGAGTACGTGTTGGTTTGTTCCAGTAGCCGGATCGAGCTGGGAGATGTGACACCCCACAATATTAAGCAGTTGAAGAGATTGAACCAGGTCATCTTTCCAGTCAGCTACAATGACAAGTTCTACAAGGATGTGCTGGAAGTTGGCGAGCTAGCAAAACTTGGTATAATATGTTTTTTTTTCCCTCCTCCCTTCAGTCCTTTGTATTCTTGATCCCTAGTTTTTAATGTTAGAGCAGGAAGAGTTAACTAATTTAGTTTCCTTATTTTACAAGTAAGGAAAATGGGGGTGGTCTAGGTTGTGAAAAAAAATCTCAAACCAAAATAAAATTTTTGAATTTTAACAGGAAATATTAAATGTTCTCTATTATTTAGTGTATGCCTGTGTGTTTTCACTTACCTGGTTTTATTCTAGAGAAGGCTTAAACTTAAGATGAGGCCATTGATATTCATAGAGTAGCTGATAAAATTTAATGCAGATAGCAACAGTGTTGTCTCTTAGAAGGAAGAAGATTGAATAAAATGTGGTATTCTATCTGTTGAATGTTATATCTTTATATTTTCCATGGCAGCCTATTTCAATGATATTGCCGTAGGTGCGGTGTGCTGTAGGGTGGATCATTCACAGAATCAGAAGAGACTTTACATCATGACATTAGGATGTCTGGCACCTTACCGAAGACTAGGAATAGGTAAAATTATTTGTGGTTCTTTTCTTTTACAAAGAAGCATAAATACACTGTTAATGTATTGACTAGTTAATTTATTTCTTTTTAGGAATACTGAGTTACTGAATTATATAAAATAAGGTTAAAGATAACTTATTTATTAACATAAATCAGTTAGAAGCCCTGCATAGATTTTTTTACTTTTTTTCTTTCCTTCTATCTGGAAGTGCTTGTATTAAAAGGTTACTTTTCTGCTAACATTTTAAAATACACATAGCTATTGTAGAGCAAACAAAAATTTGGAAAATAGGGTCATCTAGTTCTAGTGTATCCCTCTTGAATTCTATTAGTACTCAATAAGTAGTTCAGGTGGCAAGCAGATGTGTAATTTAAAGGTTAGCTTATGAAATTACTTATTTGTTGTTTGTCTTATTAATAGGAACTAAAATGTTAAATCACGTCTTAAACATCTGTGAAAAAGATGGCACTTTTGACAACATCTATCTGTAAGTAAAATAATATTTAATGTTTTATTAAGAGTTTAGTAAATTGGCAGTAAAAATTTTTAAAATCTGGTCACTTATTTCATTGTGTCTTTAGAAACACCATGGAAGTAGTTTTTATAAAGTGTAGGTAGTTGTTTGTTTTGTTTTATTTTAGTTGTAGATTAGGAACCTTAGATAAAATATATACATTTACTCTGCTGGGATGGGAACTCCAGGATCATAAGGATGAAATCAGGATTAGAACTCAGGTCTTCAGGATTCAAAACCATTATTAATATTACTTATCTTATGCCATGCTGTTTTCACTCTGTGTTTTATTCAAGGCTATCAGTGACATGCTTATTTGTAGTAGAGTTTAGTAATCAAAGTCAGAGATTACCAATCTGAGATTATACTTGAATCTCAAGGTACTGTAGATTAAGAGCCGAATCTAAAATCACAGCCATAGATTGTTTATCATTCAGTTTGGCCATGAGAGATATTAACCCTTTGCACTCAGAAGTTCCTTCTCAGAGGACATAAAGAAATTGCTCAGCCGGGCTCGGTGGCGCTGCCTGTAATCCCAGCGCTTTGGGAGGCTGAAGTGAGTGGATTGCCTGAGCCCATGGGTTTGAGACCCGCCTGGGCAACTTGTCAAGACCTCATCTCTACAATAAACCAAAAATTAGTCGGGCGTGGTAGCACGCACCTGGAACCTGTAGTTCCAGCTACTTGGAAGGCTGAGGTGGAAGGATTGCCAGAGCCCAGCAGGTCGAGGCTGCAGTGGCTGGGAGTGGCCACTGCGCTCCAGTCTGGGTGACAGAGTGAGACTCCAACTCAAAAAAAGAAAAGAAATTGCTCATGCTTATACAAGACAAGCTTATGCTAGCACAACTTTTTCAAAAATATGTGTTTCCTTGAAGTTTTCCATTCAAATTGCATAAAACAGAGTTGGAATATATACTGAGGATATATGTTAAAAGAATATCAGCTGACGTTATATAGAAAGAGAATGTGGCCGGGCTCAGTGGCTCAGCCTGTAATCCTGTGCCTTTGGGAGGCTGAAGTGAGTGGATTGCCTGAACCCAAGGGTTCGAGACTCGCCTGAGCAACTTGGCGAGACCTCATCTCTACAATAAATCAAAAATTAGCCGGGTGTGGTAGCACACGCCTGTAATTCTGGCTACTCGGAAGACTGAGGGGGAAGGATCGCCGGAGCCCAGCAGGTCGAGGCTTCAGTGGCCAGGAGCGGCCACTGCACTCCAGTCTGGGCGACAGAGTGAGACTGCAACTCAAAAAAAAAAAAAAAGGAGAGAGAGAATGTGTAAAGTACTTTCACAGTGGTACACAGACTGAATAAATTATATATTATTAATGTGGGAGGAAGAACATTAGACTACATTGTCTGCTTGAATAGAAAACACCATGTGGAGGATGTCAAACAAATTACTGTTGCACAACATTTCTCAATGAACTCTCAATGCATGTCATTGACTGTTTCACACATACCACATGTTAGGAAAAAAACATTAAATTTTCAATTTTTTTGTCATAAATAAGTTCCTCGGTGTCCAAAATTTTATTATGAGTCAAATATTTTGATAACATAATTGGTCCAGTGCTATACTATATAATAGGGAATTACTCACTTTTCATTATTTTGTAAAAAAAAAACTGCAGCTGAGTTGCTGGTGGTGATCTGCAAGGTGTCTCCAAGTGCAAAGGGTTAAATTATGTGCTTTATTTTTTGGAGAATATTTGAGAAAGCTCAAATTTTTTATTTTCAAAATGTACCATGTTTTTATCAGTCAGAAAGAGGATATATTCAAGCTTTGAGATACTAGTTTTTTATTTTTCATCATTTTCTTTCCTGCATTTGTTAATAAGGCCTTTAAATCATTCCTATAGTTATTTAACACATTTTTAAATACAGGAATCTTTTTTTTCCCTTAGAATAAAAAATATTATAACTGCTTGGGTACTTTACCCTTTGTTGACTGCAAGAATAAACATTATTACTAAGCCTCCTATCTAAGCCAGCTTTCTTGCAAATGTAAAAATTAGGTTAATGTTTTTGGGAAATAAATACCTAATATTTGCTGATTACTAGTAATTTTAAAGAGAATGTAACCAATATCTCTAATATTCCAGCTCCAATCAATTTGGAGCTATCCCGTGGAGAATACTTAATACCTGATTAAACTTTACTTTTATTATTATTATTATTGTTATTATTTTCTGTTACCTTCTTATATTTCAGGCATGTCCAGATCAGCAATGAGTCAGCAATTGACTTCTACAGGAAATTTGGCTTTGAGATTATTGAGACAAAGAAGAACTACTATAAGAGGATAGAGCCCGCAGATGCTCATGTGCTGCAGAAAAACCTCAAAGTTCCTTCTGGTCAGAACACAGATGTGCAAAAGACAGACAACTGAACGAATTACAAATGAACTTTCTTGCACTTGCTTGTCGCCAAATAAAAAGAGAGGCCCATTGATTCCCCCCTCTTTCTTTTAAAGTTTTCCCCCCTTTGTTCTTGTTTTTCTTCTTTCTTTTCTTTCCTTTCCTCTAAAAGTTTTTAATTCTTTCAAGGACTTTAAAAAATAATCATGTTTGGATTGTTTTAGTTCTCTTATTTTTGTGAGGTGGTTTGACTGAAGGAAGAAAGCAGATCTGTTTAATTTTGCAGTTAAGATATATGGTCCTCAAAATTTAGGTGTCAAATAATTTCAAAATTTTTAGCTGTTTTTTTAAATGTCCTGCTTTACATTGAAGGGCAGAGCCTACAAAATATTGTATATTTCAAAAGACAAAAAGAAGCAGCAGCAATATCTTGTTCTCTAATTCATAGACAAGTTTAGTGTGTGTGGTACTTTGGGTTTATAAAGACTTTGTGGGATACTAATCCCTAGACATTGCCTTCACTCCACCTTTAGTCCTTCCGAGAACTCTCAGGAGTTGGACCGTTGTTCTCCTTGTAAGAAATACTAAGCTTATTTTGATTTTTCAAGCAATTATTTCTTCTCTTCTTGCTAGTGGGTGGGGCAGTTTGCGTAGGTAGTATTATACTTTGGTCTAAGTGTTTGAGTTAAACTACTTTTTTGCTAATGAGTGGGCTGGTTGGTAGCAGGTTTATTTTTCCTGCTGTTGATTGTTAATAGTGACATTAACTTGTAGAGTGTGGGCTGGTGAGATTAATTTTTTTTAATATCCCAGCTAGAGATATGGCCTTTAACTGACCTAAAGAGGTTTGTTGTGATTTAATTTTTTTCTCCTGTCCTTTTAAATCAGTAAACTCAACAGTAGTCTAACCTTAAAAGTGGAGTTGATGTCCTTATAGGTCACTACCCCTAAGTAAACCTAAAGCAGGTGTTTTCTCTTGGACGTATTAAGACATACCTAAAAGGAAGCTTGTATGGACTTGTGGCACAATAAATGCATTTAAGGTTAACTAATGCAGGCTGTTAAAAGTGACCACTGAGCATTTGATTTTATAGGAAGGAATATCTAGACAGTATTTTTGAGAATAACATAGCTGTGCTATTGCTTTATCTGTTGAAGAACATCCCAGATTTGCTTATACTCTGTGCCTACGATATTGAGTTGAAGAGTTTGGGGTAAGGGGAATCATTAAACATGTTGCTTCTATCCTTGGAAAACAGAAGTACGAAGTGTTAATAATGCAGATGTCACTGTGACCCCTTCTACTGACAAGACTGGTTTCTGCCAGATCATTTTCTGGCACATGGGAAGTGACTTTGACAGGTTGATAACTTTTTGTAAGATGAGAGGCATCTGAAATAGTCATGCTTTCCTCTCATAGTCCCATCTCCAATATTTAGAAGTTTTTAGGTTGCTAGTACTCATAGCCCAAAAAATGTTTTCAGTTAAACTTTAAAACAGTTTACTGGACTTGAGTTTTCTTCGTCTGACTTTAAAAGGAAGGTTGATTCATAGTGTTTTTCCTCTTATGTAAAATTTTGGTATGAAAGTCTCATCTCCAAATATATTAAATGACAAAATTATTTTATAAAATGTGCACACTTTAAAACCTTAAGTTTTTATTTGAGAATGTGAAAGTACAAAGTACAGTAGACTTCAGTCTTGAGTGCCAAGAAATAATACAGAAAAAGAAGATAGTTGAATTAATTTTATAGGGTTCTGATCTTAAGATGGTAAAAATGTAGAAAGACCATCCTGTGTTTTGTGGGTATCAGTTTCTTAAACAGTCCAAATCTAAGCTTAGAAGAAAAGTTTAGCATTAAGCACCTTTACCTTCATGGATAAGCTTCAGCTTGCTCTTGCCAAGAGAAGAGTGCTTGAGTTACGGAAGGCATAATTAGTTTGAAGAATTCAGCCTTTTTTGTAAATTTCCCAGATATCAAAATAGATTTTGATATATAAGTGAGTTTTCTGAGATGACACTGCCTCAATTTCTATAACCATTTCACCTGGACTATCTAATCAGTCCTATGAATGTATCCCTAAATATGGTTATTGAAAACCGAATAGCTGCCTCATGACAATTAAGTACATGTTATTTAAGGGGGAAAAATATTAAATTTTGGATTCAGTGTGTAGGCTCCCTGTCATTATAGAGTTTCTGTTTCCACACTAGTCAATGACTTAACCTAAATTGTAAATGTTTGTAAAGGGTTCCTTGTCCTACATCAAACTTGTATTAAATAATTCCATCCACTTGGGGAGGAAGAGGAGGAGCATGTGGAAGAGGTAGAAACTGGGCACTAGTTCCTATGCCTGTGCATCAGTAAAGACTGAAGTAATGTCCCATGTTGAGTTGGTTATTTTGATATATAATAATGATTATCTTTGAGGTAAAACAATAATTCTATTAACTGGAAGATCACAGGATATATCCATCATATTTTTCAGGACAGGTAGTTTTTACTATGGGACAAATAGGTTAAATTTTTACTGTATGGTAATTGCATTTAGGTTCTAAAGAAAAGAATCTGTAGAGAGATCTATGCAATATATGTCCAGATTAGTTTTCATTTGGGGAAAGAAGTTCTGAAATATCTCCAAAGCAGTTTACTCATCAATTGAAAGTCCTCCAAAAAGAACTATTGGGAAACCATGGTGTGTGGTGGTGGAAAAGGAAAGCTCCCTCAGTTTTTTGGAGGGAATAAGTTAAAAAATACTTAAATGGCTAAGTTTACTTGGTGCAGTTAAGAATTAAACTTGTCAATTTTAACATTGCTGTTACATCTGAAATAAACTTATGTGATGTTCTGGTAGTGATCTGTGATGTCTATAAATGTCAAAGAAAACCCTGCATTGTGTTGAATCCTACAGTTGGCAACTATACTGGTCATTAAGTACTGTTTCTGATACTGCATTTACTTACTTTCACATTTCCTTTACATAAAAATCATCCTAATTTAGACCTTTTGGAACTTGCTAGATACACTGCCCAGTATCTGTGTGTCAGTCCCAGTGAGGAAAAAAAATAAGGTCAAAGAAAGTGTACTGCTGCTACATTTTGAATGCAATTGTTGGAAATACTTGACACTTTAGGCTACAATCTAATAAGTATTCGGTACAGATAGCACATACTCAGTTTTTTCTTTAGGAGCATACTAGTTGAGTGGGATTTTTTTTTCCCCTTTTTTTCCTTGAATATCAAACATGAAACCAAATTTTTTTCTTTCTAGTTTATTGATTTATTTGAGTTAGAGTCTCACTCTGTTGCCCAGGCTGGGTTGCAGTGGCACACTCACGGCCACTGCATCCTCTGCCTGCTGGACTCAGGCAATCCTTCCACCTCACCCTTCCTAGTAGCTGGAACTATAGGCACATGTCACCACGCCTGGCTAATTTTTTGATTTATTGTAGAGACAAGGTCTCACCAAGTTGCACAGGCTGATCTCGAACCCCTGGGCTTAGGCAATCCTCTTGCCTTGGCTTCCCAAAGTTCTGGGATTACAGGCTTGAGCCACTGTTCCCAGCCAAATTTTTTTTTTTTTTTTTTTGAGTTGGAGTCTCACTCTGTCGCCCAGTCTGGAGTGCAGTGGCCGCAGTCTCGACCTGCTGGGCTCCGGGGATCCTTCCGCCTCAGCCTTCCAAGTAGCCAGAATTACAGGCATGCGCTACCACGCCCGGCTGATTTTTTGACTTATTGTAGAAATGAGGTCTCGCTGCCCAGGCGGGTCTCGAACCCGCGGGCTCAGGCAATCCACTCACCTCAGCCTCCCAAAGGCATGGGATTACAGGCTGAGCCACCGAGCCTGGCTCCAGCCAAATTTTTTTTATCAAAATTAGTATTTTATTTCTAGTCAAAGTATAGTTTTTTTTCACTCAAGAAATAATGGGTAATCTTTGACCAGTGTGTCTAGCTTATCACTATAATTTAAGATAACAAACATGTTGTACTGTTTCCCCCAGTTTCCAAATCAGGAATCCAGGAGTTGCTTATCAGCTGGGAGCTCTGGCTAGAAATCTCATAAGGTTACAGTCAAGCTGTCAACCAGGGCTGACATACCTTGAAGATCTGATGAACTAGAAGAGCCACTCCAAAGATGACTGGCTCACATGGCTTGTTGCACCTCAGTTTCACTGTGTGGGATCACAGGGCTGCCTAACAGCTGGCATCTGGCTCCCTCCAGAGCAAGTGAGCTGAGAAAGTGAGCAGCAGCCATACTTTTTTTATGACATAGCCTCAGATGACATTACTTCTGCCATATTCTATTGGTTCACAGCCAGTCATTGCCCCAGTCTAGTACAGTGTGGTAAGGGACTACACAAGGATATCTATACTAGGAGGTGGGGATCGTTGGGCCTCCTAGGACACTGACTTTTACAGTGCTTGGAGAAAATGCTGGGCTTTACCTCGGCCGGGGTAGTGGGTAAGGTTATGTGTTATTAGTCTCTGAAGGGAGTAGTTTCCTGGATGAGAGTTGGAAAGCACTACACTTTACAGTTATTCAAAATATAAGAATTAGGAAATGGGCCTAAAAGTTCTGCTCTTGCGGTTAGGTTTTCAGCGGGGGAGGGGCGTAGTCTGGATGCTTTTCTAAATGAGTGACTTGGACATTTCTGGGAAATTGGATATTGCAGTCACAAGTAGAACAGTAAGCCTTTGGAAACTTTTCAGGGCATAAGTATTTTCTATGGCAGAATGTCTTGAGTTGGGCCTCCCTTGCAGGGCTGTACTGTAGGAACTTAGTCCTGGTTTGTGATACAGCCAAGTAACAGCCATATAGGAGAAAGGGGTTGAGTCAGATTTTTTAATGTAGGTGTAGTTAACTTGGTAGAACACAGAAATAGGAAGTTGGAATACAATTCTGAACCTTTTCAATTCTTCAAAATTTAAGATGCTTTATTTCTTAGGTAAAAATTGTTGATCTAAAATAAAAATCTGAACCAGAAACTATTGAGAGCAGAAGTAATGTGAAGCAGTTGCTACTTAATTACAGCTTAGAGGTTAAGTCTTGAATTATGACCTTTTTATAATGGTTTTTTGTTTGTTTCTTTGACCATACTTGTGAAACTCATCTAGTTAATTCATCTTTGAGAAACCATTTGGCAATATTAAAACCCCTGTATAAACATTTGAACAATCTTGAAGACTTGCTACTACTCCTACCCTAAAGTGTAATTGTTTAGTGCAGGTGAAATTTGAATATACAACTTGAAATATATAACAATAAAGTCCAGAGCCCTTAGTAAGATTAGGGCTTTGTTACAGCACCTTAAAAGAATTTCATAACATTCTTTGTCCTTATTACCTTTCTATGTAAGAAGTGATCTACCTTTAGTGAATATAAAAGTTGTAAGTTGTTTTTACAAATTTATTGAGCACCTGCTATTCTAAGCTCTAGGGATACAGCAGTGACCAAGGCAAAGTCCATGACCTTTTTAAAAAGTAAAATTCTAGTTTAAGTAGAATTTATGTCTCAGCGAAGGTCAACCTCTTTCCTAAAGTGAATACTAGCTCCTCCAAGGATCTTGATTGTATTTTCACTTGAGAGGAAACTGGAGGCCAAGTGCAGTGGCTCACAACTGTATTCCCAGCACTTTGGGAGGCCAAGGTGGGGAGGATCATGTGAGGTCTGGAGTTTGAAACCTGCCTAGGCAACATAGTAAGACCCTGTCTCTACAAGAAAAAAAAAAAAAAGTTGGGCATTGCGGTGTGTGCCTGTGGTCCCAGCTACTTGAAAGGCTTGAAGCAGAAGGACGACTTGAGCCCAGGAGGTAGAAGCGGTGATGAGCTGTGATTGTTCCACTGCATTCCAGCCTGGGCAACAGAGTGAGACTTGACCCAAAACATAAATGAAATGGATTGGCTCGACTCTAGTGGCATCTTACCTGGGGATCATATATCAGACAAATGAGGGGATGACCTTCCACACAATTTGACCTTTTGCATCAGAATCTAAAGTAAATTCTTTCCTTACTCGTTGGTTTCTGATTAGCACAGATTTCTTCTCCAGATGATGGACACAAGGATTGACCCCCTATTGAGGACTTGATTCCATTTATTTTACATATAAGCAAATCTGTATGACCTCTCTTACACTTATCTATGCTAGTTTCTCATACTTTGTCTTATTTACTGTTATGGTTAAAACACCATTAATTCCTGCAAATGTGACTTCCATAACTATTCAGTACCTCCTACCTTCCTTGTTCTTGCCTAATCCTTCCTCTTTCCCTACATAAGATTGTCTAGTGTTTCTTTACAGCAAATGGGAATTCAGCCTATAATATGTATTCTGGCACAAATTTAGAACATGATTCCTGGATTTTCATCAATCATCCAGGTTTTGTTTTTTTAGGTTTTTTTTAAAGTACTTTTGGTAACTTGTAGGGCTTAGTAATGTCTTATTTGAAATGTGGTCATAGAGTATACTAAAGGGATCAGGCACTGACAGTGAAAAAGATGGGTATGGCCCTGCCCTGGTGATGTTTAACAGGAAACACATTACGTTGTTTTCAATTGTCATGAGGTACTGTGTTGAGGTGGGAGGCATCATGGTGTTACAGAATGTTGGAGAAAACTCATTTAAATTAATTTTGAGTTTGATCCTCTTATTACAACTGGAATGAATAAGTATTCCATATGGTTCTTTTGACATCTAAGAGTGAAAAAATGAGAATCAGTGTAAGGCTTTGGAATTGAAAAACCCAAGACATCTCAGCATTATTTCAATACAGAGTCAATCGAGTTTAATGCAAGCTAGACAAATATCAGGTGCATCCTGCAAACACTTAACAGCTAGAAAATGAAAAATTGATCACAGTTATTCAGTAAAAACTGAGTTTATACAAAGTGCAAAGTTCCATCCAGGGACAGTGATTCATGCCTGTCATCCCAGCATTTTGGGATGCAAGAGGATTGCCTGAGCCCACGGATTCAAGACCAGCCTGGGCAGCATGACGAGACTTTGTCTCTACAATAAATCAAAAAATTAGGTGAGTGTGGTGGTGCATGCCTGTGGTTCAGCCACTTGGAAGGCTGGAGAACAAAGATCACCTAAAGCCAGCAGGTGGAGGCTGCAGTGGTCATGAGCATGCCACTGCACTCCTAGGCAACAGAGACTCCGACTCAAAAAAAAAAAAAATATGTGAGGTTCCTTTGGAATTTAAATGTGCTGAGTGAATTAATGGAAGAGATAAAGGAGTTATATATCATGTTGATGCATGTAAAGAATATAAATTGTAGCCAGGCATGGTACCTCACAACTGGAATCTCAGCAGTTTGGGAAGTGGAGGCAAGAGAATTGCCTGAACCCAGGAGTTCAAGACCAACCTGGGCAACTTGGTGAAACTGTTTCTCCAACAAATCAAAAACAGCCAGGCATGTTGGCACGCTCCAGCTACTTGGAAGACTGAGGTGGAAGGATTGCCTGAGCCCGGCAGGTCGAGGCTGCAGGAACCATGAGGATGCCACTGCACTTCAGACTGGATGACAGAGACTCTGACTCAAAAATAAAAAATGTCTGCAAAACAAGTTTAAACAAATTCTACTAGGCATGCCTGTTCAACTTAGATTACTGACATAAGAGGAGAAGTATGCTTGGGGAATTAAATATCTCCACTGAGGAATAATAAGGTCACAAAAAGATGTATTTCATAGCAGGTGTGAGATAACTGGTTAGCAATTATAAAAATAATCTAAGACCAAAGTAATCAAAGACCAAGACAGGAAAAATGGGAGGAAATGATTGAACATATAATTTGCAAAGCTGTCGAGTTGGGCTATAAGTAATAAGAATCAAAGGTTTTAAAATATGGTCAAATTTAACTTTCAAATGTATGCATTGAAAGAGACTGGGAAATTTTGCTTTAAGAACTTGAAGGGGAGAAATAGTTTCGAGTTAAAAAAAAAATTATTTGGTGTTTAAAGAGCTCATTCTGGCTGGGCGCAGTGGCTCAAGCCTATACTCCCAGCACTTTGGGAGGCTGAGGCGAGAGGTAGAAGTCAAAGCAAAAGTGAATGGTCTAGAGCAAAGGTCACAGCAACAGTTTTTATGGATGCTTAAGGCACTTTACCTGTTGACCTTCTGGAAGTCCAAAGAATGATAATGCCTGCTTATTATGAGAATATTTTGAGAAAGTTAGCCAAAGTTTAAGCAGAAAAACATCAGGAAAACATTCACTCGAGTCATTCTGCACCACAACTATGCTCCTGCTTGTTCCTCTCATCAAATAAGGACAATTTTTAAAAGTGCTTTTTTGACGGGCTCGATGGCTCAGCCTGTAATCCTGTGCCTTTGGGAGGCTGAGGTGAGTGGTTCGAGACCCGCCTGGGCAGCGAGACCTCATCTCTACAATAAATCAAAAAATCAGCCGGGTGTGATAGCGCATGCCTGTAATTCCGGCTACTGGGAAGGCTGAGGCGGAAGGATCGCAGGAACCCGGCAGGTCGAGGCTGCGGTGGCCGGGAGCGGCCACTGCCTTCCAGTCTGGGCGACAGAGTGAGACTCCAACTCAAAAAAAAAAAAAAAAAAGGTACTTTTAAAAAAATTTATTGTAGAGATGAGGTCTCACCAAGTTGCCCAGGCTGGGCTCAACCCCTGGGCTCAGGCAGTCTTCTTGTCTCAGTTTCCCAAAGTGCTGGGATTACAGGTGAGAGCCACCATGCTTGGCCTGACTCCAAGTTTAAAGGAAGTTCTACTGTGGGTATGAAATGTTATCAAACAGTATTCCGTGCTACAGCATTTTTTTGTGAGTCAATTGTCATTGCCTTTTATTTTTTTATTTTTTTGAGTTGAAGTCTCACTCTGTCAAACCAGACTGGAGTGCAGTACAGTGGTATGCTCCTGGTCATCGCAGCCTGGACCTGCTGAGCTCAGGTGATACTTCCACCTCAGCCTTCCAACTAGCCAGAACTACAGGCACGCACTACCACGCCCGGCTTATTTTGATTTATTGTAGGGACACGGTCTCGCCAAGTTGCCCTGGTG
>NW_007245955.1:116085-118421 GCF_000164805.1 Carlito syrichta
GGGTCGAGACCCGCTTGGGCAGCGAGACTCATCTCTACAATAAATCAAAAAAATCAGCCGGGCGTGGTAGCGCACCCCTGTAGTTCCAGCTACTCGGAAGGCTGAGGCGGAAGGATCGCTGGAGCCCAGCAGGTCGAGGCTGCGGCGGCCGGGAGCAGCCACTGCACTCCAGTCTGGGCGACAGAGTGAGACTCCAACTCAAAACAAAAAACAAAAAAAAGAAATTGCTGCCGTCACTCCAATCTTCAACAACTACCACCCTGATCAGTAAACAGCCATTAACATTGAGACAAGATCCTCCATCAGCAAAAAGGTTATGATTTGCTGAAGGCTCAACATTAAAAATATATATTTTATTATTTTTGTAATTATTATTACTATTATTTGAAGACAGGGTCTCACTCTGTCACCCAGGCTGGAGTGCAGTGGTGCAATCATAATTCACTACTGCCTCAAATTTCTGGGCTCAAAGTATCTTCCCACCTCAGTCTCCAAAGTGTTGTGGTTACAGGCATGGGGCACTGTACCCAGCCAATGTAACTTTTTATTTATTTATTTATTTGAACTTCAAATTATTAGGTTTATTGGAACCAACCTCTTGGCTTGACTGAGAGACATTCCTCAGTTATGTTTTACAGGACCACAAACATAACTTTAATATGCAGTGCAGTGGGAAAGTTAAAAGAAATTGTGTAATTTGCCTTATTGTGATCTTTTTTTGTGATGGTCTGGAACTCAACCCACAATATCTCTGGAGTATACCTGTTGCCGCTATTATTATTAATTTTAGATAGAGTATTACTCTGTTGCCCAGGCTGGAGTGCAGTGGCACCATCATGGCTCACCGCGGTCTCAACCTGTGTGCCACCATACCTGGCTAATTTTTTTTTTAATTTTTAAATATTTTTTTAGAGATGCGATCTTCCCACCTAGGCCTCTCAAAGTGCTGGGATGACAGGCATGAGCCACTGCGTCTGACATAACTATTATTATTATTATTACGATTAGAGTTGGAGTCTCACTCTGTCGCCCAGGCTGGATTTATTGTAGAGACGAGGTGTCGCCAAGTTGCCCAGGCTAGTCTCGAACCCCTGGACTCAGGCAGTCCTCTCACCTCCGCCTCCCAAAGTGCTGGGATTACAGGCTTGCGCCGGCTGGCCTTATTATTTTTAATGACACTGAAAATGAAAAAGCAAGCCATCCACCAGGTGAAAATATTTGCACAACAAAGAGGTATGTCTGAGAAAGAACTTTCATTCGGAACCTAAAGAACGTTTACAACTCCATAAGACAAGCATACTGATTTTCAGGTGAATTAGCGGGCGTGGTGGGCGAGCCTGTAGTGACAGCTACTCCGGAGGTTGAACCAGGATTGTCTGAGTTTGGGAGGTGGAAGCTGCGCGGTGAGCCATGATCCTGCCACTACACTCCAGCCTGGGCCACAGAGTAATAACCTGACTCATAAAGGTGTGTGTGTGGGGGGGGGGGTGGTTAATGATCTGGACAATCGATTTACCAAAGAAAATATGCCCCGGGCCCATTAACATATGAATATAGCCTCAACACTACTAGTTATTAGCAAGATAGAAATTAAAATCACAATGAGAGACCATTATTTGCACTCACAAATAATGCTTAGAATTTAAAAAGTGTCAGCCGGGCGCGGTGACTCACGCGGGTGATCCCAGCAACTTTGGGAGGCCGAGGGGAGAGGACTGCCTGAGCCCACGGGTTCGAGACCCGCCTGGGCAACTCGGCGAGACCTCATCTCTACAATAAATCAAAAAATTAGCCGGGCGTGGAGGCACGCGCCTGGGGTCCCAGCTACTTGGAAGGTTGAGGCGGAAGGATCGCCTGAGTCCAGTAGGTCGCGGTTCCGGTGGCCGCGAGCGTGCCACTGAGCTCCAGCCTGGGCGACAGAGTGAGACTCCGACTCAAAAAAATAAATAAATAAATAAATAAAAATTCCGGTATTGGTCATGGTGTGGAGTATCTGAAACCTACATATATCGCTGTTGGGAATGTGAAAGTTAGTGTTACAACCACACTGGGACAAGCTGTGTAATTTCTTCGGGAAACATGGAAGCCGATTTCACGAGCTGGTCCTTCTCTCTTCCATTCAGAAAGCAAAAGAAAGGCTTTCCTCCAAAGCAGGCGCCGGCCTAACCCGTCGGCACGGGGTGAGAGCCCGGGAGCGAGCCACACGGGTCCCAGAGAGGTTCCGAGGGCGAGGAGCGGGGAGGGGACCCAGCAGACAGGAAGAGGCGAAGGAGGCGGCCCGAGGCCATCCGCCGGGAACGCGGCCGCCCGGCCCTTTCTGCCGCCGGGGCAGCGGC
>NW_007245955.1:118620-121169 GCF_000164805.1 Carlito syrichta
TCCCGCAGTCACTCATCCCCAGGAATGGGGGGCAAAGGTCAGGGAATAACACTGGGGATGCAAGGAAGAGCCTGGAAATCGTGCAGTCTTTTGGCGCCACCGAAGGGTCTCAAGAACGTGGGGTGAGTCACTCTGTTCATGTGAAAAGTGGAGTTGGCCTGGAGGCACGGAGACCAGTTTCACGTGGCCATCATATTTTATTACCAGTTTAGGCACTGCATGGGCCAGCTAGCCCGAAGACAGGACTGGCGTGATGATTTGATGTCATCCTCTCCTGTCTCGTTCAGGACGCCGACGTGCAATGGGTAAAGCCAATGAAAGATCTCAGGTTGGGATTTGGGCTTCCGTTAGGAAATGATGATTAAATTAAAAAGCCAATATTCTGACCTTTCTCAAACAGAAATTGCTCTTCTTTTCCACTTCTAAATCGTGCCAGGAAGGTATCAAATTTTTTTTTGGTAGGAGTCTCACTGTCAACCACGCTGGAGTGCAGTGGCACGCTCACGGCCACCGCAGCCTCAGCCTGCTGGGCTCAGGTGATCCTTCCGTCTCAGTCTTCCAAGTAGCTGGAACCACAGGCATGTAACATCACGTCGGGTTAATCTTTTTGATTTACTGTAGAGACGAGTTGCCCAGGCTGGTCTCGAACCCCTGGACTCAGGCAGTGCTCTCGCCTCGGCCTCCCAAAATGCTGAGAGTACAGGCATGAGCTACCGGCCCGGCTTAATGTGTGTGTGTTTTTTTTTGTTGTTGTTGTTTTGAGTTGGAGTCTCACTCGGTCACCCAGACTGGAGTGCAGTGGCCGCTTCCGGCCACCGCAGCCTCGACCTGCTGGGCTCCGGCGATCCTTCCGCCTCAGCCTTCCGAGTAGCTGGAACTACAGGCGCGCGCTACCACGCCCCGGCTAGTTTATTTATTTATTGTTGAGATGCGGTCTCGCCAAGTTGCGCAGGCGGGTCTCGAACCCGCGGGCTCAGGCAATCCACTCACCTCGGCCTCCCAAAGTACTGGGATTACAGGCTGAGCCACCGAGTCCGGCCTAATGTGTATTTTTAATAGTGGTCCAAGGAAACTCCCAAATTCTGTTTTATAAATCACCAACACTATGTGTATGGTTTTACTTTAGAACTGATGCATTGAAGTTATTTAGAAAATCATGCATACTCAAGATAGGATATTTGTTAGCCAAAATACTTTATATCCTGAGCCCAATGGGAATTGTTTTCTACAGCTAAACATACTAAGACTACACAATGTCATGGTAGTATTATTAGCATGGCTATTATTACTCTGCATCGTAGGGTGTTTCTTATTTGCAGCTTTGGCTTGGGTGTGCCAAGTTCGTCAAAGGCTGATCAGAACTTCGTGTGCCTAGATGGATGAGTTAAATAAAATTTTTATGCGCAACATTAAAGGCCTTCTGTTTCATCATAGCTTTTCAAACCGCTGTACCAACAGAAGACTCAGCTATTGTTTACCTTGACTCCTTTTTTTTCAGTGCAAGGTCTGCCTCTCCTGTACACAGCCTCGAATAATTTCCCTATGCCGTGCCTTGTGCGCGCCTTCTGGAAGTTGCCTCTCTAGCCCATGGACGTCTAAGATCTGGGACAATTCCTTTTGCCACCGACTAGGTGGAGGACACCCGTTTCAGCAGGGGTTATCAAAAGAGGAAGCGAAATTACGAAAAGGGAGTCGTGACCACGGTTCCAGTGCTCCAAACCCATCTGCGAGTTAGGGGACCCTCGGGTCTCCAAGTCATGACCAGTCATCCTGCGCCTCCCAGATCCAGGTCTCTGTTAGAGTCTGTTCCCCAGGGTCACACGGCTCCCTTCCCCCAGCTGGGAGGCCTCCAGGGCATTTCTGAGCACGGTCATCTTCAGCGCGCAGGAATCTGTGCGGATTTGCAAATAACGGCGGACTGGAGACCACAGCCTACGAATCCCAGCAGTGTCAGGTCAGCAACCACCTTCCAGTTTAAGAGGAGTCGGAGGCGTCTGGGGTCGCTTCCTTTTTCCCACCTCTCGGAAAGGCATCCTCCCGCCTTTCTACCCTCCAGGCTAAGGAGCTCTCTAACCGCTCCGGAAGCCTCCGTGCCCGCTTCAGTTCTTCCGTCTTCAAACTCCCACTGAAAGACGTAGAAAGGAGAACACAGAACGAAATACAAAGAAGTTTCTTAAAACACCTTCGTTTCTAGGTTCTCAAGGCGTCCCCTTTAAGGAACCAGGCCCACCTCTTTCCCATTCACCTACTGGCTTTCCTTCCTGCCCGTCACTCTACCTTTAAGAATATTTCCTGTTCCTTCAACCCAACTTGCGCACCTCCGCCCCCCGGCCTTCCTCATTGGGCCGCCCGAGGCCCGTTCGCTCCTCGGTTTTCCCTCCGCCTCCTCCCGCCCTCCCGCCGCGCGTAACGGAGTTCCGGCCTCTGATTGGCTACCATGGCAGCCTCCCCGCAGTAGGATTGGCGGACTGCGTGACAGAGGTGGGCGCACGGTGCACCCAGGCTAGGCTGTTCGCGTGCCGAGCGGCGGCCGCGGGAGGGGCGGGGAG
>NW_007245955.1:121767-132272 GCF_000164805.1 Carlito syrichta
GCCGCTGCCCCGGCGGCAGAAAGGGCCGGGCGGCCGCGTTCCCGGCGGATGGCCTCGGGCCGCCTCCTTCGCCTCTTCCTGTCTGCTGGGTCCCCTCCCCGCTCCTCGCCCTCGGAACCTCTCTGGGACCCGTGTGGCTCGCTCCCGGGCTCTCACCCCGTGCCGACGGGTTAGGCTGGCGCCTGCTTTGGAGGAAAGCCTTTCTTTTGCTTTCCGAGTAGAAGCCGTCCGAGGCAACGGCCAACTCTTGAAACCGACTTTCCTGTATTGCCGGTGGAACGTAAGGTTTCTAGGCTCTTGCTCCGGTTTAAAATGTAGATTGTTGGATTCGCCCCTGCTCACTCCTCAAGCCCCGTCCCCTCCCCCCCGCCGCTCCCCGTAGCTTTGGGGGCATGGTCCTTGGCGTTTATTAACTCTATCTGGAAATAAGAGGCTGCAGAAACCTAAGTGTGGATTTTCAACTTCCGTTCTCATAACACTTGTACCATTAGGTGAATGTAGCTACCCAGCACCACACAGAACAAGACAGTTGTAGCCAACTTTGCACGTAGAGAAGACGCTTCCTTGCATTTAAACAGTGTGCAGATTTCTCAAATTAATCCGACCGTGAGTAACGTGGATCCTGAAGCATATTTACATGTTTATTTGTTTTTTATTTTTTGGCTGGGGTCTCACTCTTTCTCCCAGGCTAGAGGGCAGTGACGCGATCCCAGCTCACTGCAGCCTCGTCCTTCTGGACTGAGGCGATACTTCTGCCTCAGCCTCCCAAGTAGCCGGGACAGGTGCGTGCCACCACACCTGGCTAGTTTTTTGGTTGTTTGTAGAGACGAGGTCTACTATGTTGCCCAGGCTGGTCTCTAACTCTTGGGCTCAAACAATTCTCCCTCCTCAGCCTCACAAAGTGCTGGGATTACAGGCGTAAGCCACCGCCTGGCCTCATGTTTACTTTTCCTTAAAAAACAGACCGGCAAACCTGCTTTTTGAAGGATCAACAGGCTGTCATAGGAGTCCTCCCACACAGGACACGTGTTTAATGTAGTACAGAGTTGCTGTTTGAGATACATGTGTTGTTTCTCTTTAAGTACTCTGAAAATGTTTGCTACACAAAGGTAAAGTACATTGTAATCACTGCACTTCTGAAACCAGGAGTAGCACGATGTATCCAGCTATTACCAGAATGAACACTTAATCTCACCTTTTGCTCTAGTCTAAACTAAAAGACCAGTATTTAAGAGTGGTGTTTTTTTTTTTAAGCAAGATTTATTTGAGAGGACAGAAAAGCTCCCAGAGCGGGATGCAGCCTAGAACATTACCTAATATAAAAAACACTGCATTTCAGGGATGTAAGAGTAACATAGACTTGACATTGTTATTTTCTAGGTTAGTTGTCTATGGACATGGGGCACACATGTATGAGATATTGATGAGTTATTTTCCTATTTTCAGAGTTTAGCCTTGCCTACAAGGGAAAAGAAACACTAAGAAAACTGAGAATGTTTAACTCAGGTTAGAAGATAAGCTTCAACAGGTAATCAGCTCAAATTTGTTGCTTATAAATAGGGTCTTAAATCAAGCTTTAGTTTTAACTGTATCTGTCATGCTTTACCCTTTTATTCTGTAGCCCAGTGGTTCTTGATCTAGACTGTGCATTAGCATCACTTTGTGTGCTTTTAAGTTCTATTGCCCATGCCACTTCTCCTAGAGATTCTCCTACTTTCTATTTGGGGTAAAGCTTGGCCATGGGCATATTTTTTTTTTTTTAAAGCTCTCTAGGTGATTCTATTCAGAAGCCAGGACGGAGAACTCCCATGAGTCTAGAACAATATCCAAAAGCTAAACTTGTGTTCCAGGCTTTCCTGAATCAGGCCTTCATTCACGCGTCCAAGTTTTCCTCCCACGGCTTTGCAGCGTGAGCCTTCAGACCCCACTCAGGTCCCACAAGTAGATTACTGCTTTTGTTAAAGACATTGGCCTTTCTCAGGATATGGACCTCCTCCTCCCTGTGTCCTCTCTCCCCATCAACAATAGATCTAATTACACTTTTATGAAGGTTTTCTGAATAACTTTCTCTAGTTCTTAGCTGAACTTTTTCTTTTTTTTTGAGTTGGAGTCTCACTTTGTCACCCAGACTGGAGTGCAGCAGCCGCTCCCAGCCACTGCAACCTTGACCTGCTGGGCTCCAGCGATCCTTCCGCCTCAGCCTTCCGAGTAGTTGGAACTACAGGCACGTGCTACCACGCCAGGCTAATTTTTTGATTTATTGTAGAGATGAGGTCTCGCCAAGTTGCCCAGGCGAGTCTCGAACCCGCGGGCTCAGGCAATCCACTCACCTCGGCCTCCCAAAGTGCTGGGATTACAGGCTGAGCCACCGAGCCCAGCCTCACATTATATTCTTAAAAACCATTGCAACATGGAAGGCATAGAACTCCACTAACTTAGGAACTGTGTTCTCTTTATCTTTGTGTTCTTAGGACCTAACACTGCATCTGTCATTACTAGGTCCTTAATAAGTGCTTGTTGAATGAGCAAATGACTACCTTGTTATACATTACACAAAGATAGCCATATATATCTTGAGCATAGGTTGACTGGGCATTAATTGACTTTGCTATTAAATACTTTTATGTCCTGTGCGTCTATTATGGATTTGTGGAATTAAGTGATTTTAGCTGTGACATACCCTTTAAATATGTAATCTTCCTTTCAATATGCACATGCATATATAGCTTCAGTCTCTCATCCTGAGCTGTAAAGGTTTACTCTTATTATCTATAAAGTATTTGTGGAACTCTTGCTAAAAGAAGAGCCGGTTGCTGCTGTCCAATTGGATAATTTTTCTTTTTCTCATTAAAATTTCCATATGGGTACAATTGCACTACTTCAGAAAGCCAGATCTTTTCATCAGATTGGTAGGCCATGATAAGTTGCTCCTATTAATGTACTAATACTGTGTTTTTAATTCAGTTCATCAAGTATTTATTGAGTACTTACCATGTGCCCAACACTATTAGGTGTTAAAGAGAATATAGAAGTAGTAAATGGTGAACTCGCTGGTAAGAGCCTTTTCTAGACTTGGAATGATTGGGGAATATCTTTATCAAATAATTAAGGGTCTCAATGGAGTATTCACTAAATGCCAAATTAAACATCAGTACATAAAGTCTATGATGCAATGATTAATACTGAAAAATTAAGAAAGATCACATATTCTTTCAACAGACATATGTTACTCCATTATTGAATACTAATCATTCAAGATACAAATGCTAAAGATGATTTCTATATTAGAAGTGTATCGTCTAGTAGGAAAAACTAATAAGCATACAGAGTGAATTTCTTTTTTTTTTTTTTTTTGGAGTTGGAGTCTCACTCTGTCACCCAGACTGGAGTGCAGTGGCTGCTCCTGGCCACTGCAGCCTCAACCTGCTGGGCACCAGCGATCCTTCCTCCTCAGCCTTCCAAGTAGCTGGAACTACAGGCACGCGCTACCACACCCGGCTCATTTTGATTATTGTAGAGATGAGGTCTCGCCAAGTTGCCCAGGCAGGTCTCGAATCCGCGGGCTCAGGCAATCCACTCACCTCAGCCTCCCAAGGTGCAGGATTCCAGGCTGAGCCACCGAGCCCGGCTCAGAGTGAGGTATTATGTCAGGATGTTTGGGACTATGAAGAAGGAAATCTAGTTTGATCTCTAGGGATCAGAGAAAGTTTAAAAGAGAATAATTAGGAGTTCCCAGTTAGGAAGTTGATATGGCATTCCATTCAAAGTAACAGATTCCAAGCCATGAAAATAAGAGAGGGCATTCCTTGATTAAGTAGTTGCAGGTAGATTGATATCAGTAGAAAGTGGTATGTTAAAGATCATGAATTTTGAAGTCTTTCAGATGTGGTTTGCAAACTTCTCTTACTGAGAGGTTTGAGCCCTTTTAGATCTTGCCTGTGTAGGGTAACAGTCTACTGGTAACTTCAGTGCTAGTCTTAGGATAAAGAGGTGCCCCAGGATCCCCCCATTTCTCATCTGTGCTCCTTGTAATTTTCCTTTTGTCTGTTGCTTGGCTGCATGAGGGGCCCCAAATAGCCTTACCTCCCAATTAATGAAACTATTTATTGGGTCCCCTGGTGAAAGCATTCTCATATTAGCCAAATATCTTAAGCAGCAGAAACCAAAGTGAAGGCAACAAGGAGAAGAATTTTGTGGTTCGTCCATGAGATGCAACTTCTAGCTCTGTGCCACTTTGCTAGACCAATTTCTCTTTGATTACAAACAATAGAAATTGACTTTAGTTAAGATAAAGCAGGAATGGATACTGGGTAAGCTCACAAAAGTAAAGGAAGATGGAATAATAAAGCCCTGGGAAGTCCAGGGACACAGAAGCTTCCAGGATCAGGGATCCATGGGCCTAACTCAGCCTCAGCTGCTTTTTTTCTTGTGTCAGGAATCTTATTGGTCAGCCCTGTGCCTACCCCAGGGTGAGCCCATGTTGATACTCCCATCAGACCTCAGGAATGGGGCATAAAAGCTTTCTAGAGAAAAACCAAGGTATTATTACCAGGAGGCCAAAACAACAGATATGTCCACCATTTGGTTATTCCATGCAAACATCCAGAGTTTGGATGTAATGCAATAAACAGTGGGAAATGATACCATATCTGTTGTTTTGTCCTAAAGCCTTTTATGAAAAAAAATTGAATGAGGACTTATTTATTTTTAAAGACAGGGTCTGGCTCTGCTGCCCAGGCTGGAGTGCAGTAACATTGTCATGGCTCACTGTAACTTCCAACTCCTGGGCTCAAATGATCCTCTCCTAGGTTGTCTTAACTCATTATGCATGGTCTCTCTCTCTCTCTCTCTAACATTAATCCTAGTCTTTCTCCTTTGAGTTCTAAGGCTCAGTGCTCTCTTCTCTTTTCTGTTTACTTTCTCCCTACAAAGTTTCAAATTGTTTCTGTGTAAAAGTCATTATGTTTTTATTTTAAAAGTTACTTTTCAACTGTTTTTACGCCAAATCTTTGGTTAGCTAAAGTTCTCTTCAGAACATTTAGTTTCAAAACAAATTAACAAGTCTGCTTGGAATGTGTCAAATTGCCTTAAGAGACCTACTCTTAAGAGAACTACTTCCAAGTTCTCAATTTTATCAATGACACCAAATCTTTAACGTGGCTCTAATCCCAAAAGTAATCTTCAAATCTTCACACCAATGCCTATCAATTCTTTTCCCAATGTTCATCTCTTCCCGTTTGTTACTACCACCTTAGATTAGGCCCCATCTTGTATGTCTGGTTCTAAATTGTTATGTTTTGTTGTTGCTTCTCTCAGCCTTCCTCTTGGATAGATTTTATACCCAGTGCCCATCAATCATTCTAGTTCACCATGTTCCTTTCCTGCTCTAAAATCTATGGTACCATTTCCCACTGTTTATTGCATTACATCCAAACTCTGGGTCCCAGTTTACAAGACTCTGCCTGCTATGCTGGCCAGTCTCACCTGCCCACCTCCACCTAATACAGCACACATAGGAAGCAGGGTTATCTAGCTACGCCATCTACTTTTCCCTCCTCTCCAGTTCAAGCAGACTCTTCCCTGTGCTCCTTATCAGTTAGCTCACTTTTTTGGTTATTCCATGCAAAATTTCCCTCTGAAATGACCCTTCCACATTGCTCTGCCTATCCAAATCCTGCCAACCCTTTCAAGTCTAGTGCATAATGAGTTAAGACAACCTAGGAGAATATCAATAAAAGGAAGATAAGCAGCCTTAAATCCTGCCAGTAAGAGAATGACCTTTGATTTGATGAAAAATAGCCCCTGACATCCAAGGAAGAAGTTTTGGTTAGCTGGAGCAATCAGAAGGCATATTACTACAGGTTTGGGAGAGATTGGTCAGAGGTGGAGAGGTGAAAAGTTTCAGGAGCAGAGAGATGGAATGATAGGCAGAAAAGGCAGTACATTCTTGTTTAATGAGGAAAATTTTTGCATTTTGGAAGGAGAGGTGGTTAAGGGGAAAAGTAAAAAGCTAGAGGAAAGAACCAAATATGTAGAGTTTCTCTTCTCAGATCAGAGTTAGCCTTAGGAAGTCCTGGAGGGCTAAAAGGATAGATGTAGGTGTAGACAGGGTCTTTTATATAATACCAGATGACCACCATCTTCTCAGTCAATTAGGGGAAAAAGGAAGAAAGGCAACTAAGATGTATTTGGTTCCTGCTATCTATCCAGTACTTGGCCAGACCCATGAAATGTATCATTATATAAACTCCTAACAGTCCTCTGGGGGATTGGTGATACTCTCCCAGTTTTAAATGTGAGAATGCTGAGACTCTGAAGATTACATATGTAAAAACCAAATAGCTAGTACATGTCAGCTTTGAGATATGATCCTGTCTGACATCAAAGGCTATTCCCATCAAGGATATGTGGGGGCTTGACAGCATCTGTATTTAATGACTACAGTGGCTGTGCACCCCACCTCAGTCATTCATTCCTTCATTCCACAAATGGTTAGCAATTACCCACTGTGTGCCTTGCATGGTTCTAGGCACTTGGAATACGTCAGCGAATGAAACACTCTTAAAGCCTGTCCTCAAAGATACCACATTCAGATCTGGAAACAGATCCTGGATTCTGATGATAATTCGGGTTTCAGAATCATTGCTCTAGGAGTAATTGATGAGAGACAGATGAGGATTGCTGAGTGTGTATTCATAATGGGCCTACTCTGCACAGATGGCACTCAGGGGCACTCAGTAACAGAGAAAACATTACTAGTAGGTGATCCAGCACTGGGGGGACTACCTTGAGATCAGGGAATTAAACTTTGAGTTAGTTGACTCGAGTCAGTTATACTACAAAGGAAGCTTACTATGATTATAATATTTTACATTTGAATAGGTTTAGCTATATTAGTTATGGAGGACTGTTGTTCATTGAATAAACATTTGAGTAACATTTTGTGTTAGGCCCTTGGGATACATGGACAAAGTTGTTCCTGCCCTAAAGGAGTTTGGACATGTGTCAGACAAGTCAGGTGATATCTGATGATCATTAAAAGAATTCTGAGGCCGGGCTCAGTGGCTCAGCCTGTAGTCCCAGCACTTTGGGAGACTGAGACGAATGGATTGCCTGAGCCCACGGGTTCAAGACCCACCTGGGCAACTTGGTGAGCCCTCGTCTCTACAATAAATCAAAAATTAGCCGGGCATAGTAGCACGCATGCCTGTAGTTCTAGCTTCTTGGAAGGCTGAGGTGGAAGGATCACTGGAGCCCAAGCAGGTCGAGGCTGCAGTGGCCAGGAGCGTGCTACTGCACTCCAGTCTGGGAGACAGAATGAGGCTCCAACTCAAAAAAACAAACAACAACAACAAAAAGAATTCTGTGAGGGGTGTCAGTTGACCCATTCTGAACCCACTTTACATAGATATTAGGGTTGAGCTAATTAGTAAAAATAATTGTAGATTTTGGAAACCAGGTTTATCACTATCAGAGAAAGACATTACAAATAAGTGTGTGTGGGGGGAGGTCTGAGAGTGATAATAGATATAAACTCGTGTTTATTTTAATATAAATACAGATAGATACAGAAGTGAATACGGATGTATATATAGACATGGTTTAGTAAACATACATTTGTTCACTAGCTCTGTTTCCTGAGCAGGCCTAGAAGCAGTGACACCTTGAGTAAATGTAGCACTTAGATCTTGGTTTCTAAATTCTATTCTCTGATAAAAGAAACAACAGTTAATTGGATAAATAGCTGATTGTGGGAATGGGGCAGGGAAAACATAAGATGAGCCTAAGCATCTTGTAGTGCCAAAACATAAAGAAATACTAAAAAAAAAAGTGTGTGTGTGTGTGTGTGTGTGTGTGTGTAAAAAGGGCACAGCAGCCAATCCAAAAGAGTGCCCAATGTCCAAAGGCATTCAATGAAATTATTCCATGCACAATTTGAACAACAAATTAACTCTAGCATTGAATTATGACCCAAAGAATAAAATAAATATCCATGAGTGCATACTAGCATAAATAAATGATTGGATAAATAAATGGGGAAGAAGGGACAAATCTTCCTTGTGGAAGAATTCTAAATATATTTAGTTTATTTTCTAGTAGGTAGGGATTAAATCCCCCCTCTTTGAGTGTAAGCTAGACTTAGTACTACTTCCAAAAAATAAAATATGGAAAGGGGAAAAAAGTAATATAGCAGTAATTTCTTGAGTAGTGTTAATAATAGTGAAATTTGATGGGGGGATATTGGTGGGAAAGAGTGTTTTTTGTGACTTAAATCCTTCAGCATGATCTGAATAATTTAATGTAAGCATATTTTATTTGTATAATAAAATTCTAAGCAACAAATAAAAAGAATAAGAAGATAAGAGTGCACCTTAATTACTGTTGAAAACCAGGAAGGGTATCACATACATATCAAAAGCTTTGAGGGTTATGAAAAATGCAAAGCATATGAGTTCAGATTGATGGCAAAAACTTCCTGTGTGGAGAAATATGCAACCTAATACAGGTTTAAAGGGGGACACAATGGTGGTGTGAATTTTCATAACACAATTCTGGAAAACCCAAGAGCTCAGAGAACTGAAAAGTCAGAGTGGGTTGAGGGTGGTCAGAAGGCAATTAATTTCCACACTTCAAAAACAAAGTACCAGTACCCACCAAAATAGCTAATTACCAGTACCATTGGCTAAGCTACTAGAACATATCTATAAAAAGTGGGGGTAGCTCCAATATGGGTGTCAGGGCCAGAGAGAAAATCAGGTCTATACCTTAGAGACCTTCTGGTTGCCACTGTGAATGTGGAACTGCTTCCTTCAGAGGCACTTCCCTGGCTGCTCACCTCTCCTTACATGTGATACTCTTGATAGCCAGAACTCCGATAATCAGCATGTACATTCATGGAAGGAAGGACTGCTTTTCACATATATTCAAGCAGTGGTTCTTAGTGGTAGATGTACATTTAAAAATCACCTAGAGTGCTTTTAAAAAATTATTGTTATCATTATTTTAGGAAAGTGGTCTCATTGTTGCCTAGGCTAGAGTACAGTGGTACATCTTAGCTCACTGCAGCCTCAAACTTCTGGGCTCAAGTGGTCCACCAGCCTAAGCCTCCTGAGCAGCTCAGACTACATGCATGTACCACCATGCCCAGCTTGCTTGCTTATTTATTTACTTATTTGTTTATTTATTTATGATGCTCAGGCTGGTCTTGAACTGGCTTCAAGTGATCATTTTTTTTTTTCTTGAGTTGGAGTCTCACTCTGTCGCCCAGACTAGAGTGCAGTGGCGAGATGTCTCGCCTGCCCAGGTGGGTCTCAAACCCGCGGGCTCAGGCAATCCACTCACCTCAGCCTCCCAAAGGTGCGGGATTACAGGCTGAGCCACCAAGCCCGACTACTTCTGGATTCTTAATTTTCTTCCATTGATCTGTTTTGTATATCCTTTGCCAGTATCACCCTGTCTTGATTCCTGTTGCTTTGTAGTAAGTTTTGAAACTGGGTCCTCCAACTTTGTTCTTCTTTTCAATACTTTACTTTTTAAACAATCCCAACAGTAAAATTCCATTTTAAACATTTAACACATGTCCGAGACAAATGATATGAATATTTGGTTTTATGACAAAATGTAAGTTGCTTTTCATTTTTATATGGCTTCTGAGGATATTTTTGTTTTCTGCATGCTAAACAACTTGTTAGAACAGAAGTTTTCTGTGCTAGATATTATAGGTTGAGTATCTCTTATCCTGAATGTGTAGGATCGGAGTGTTTCAGATTTTGGATTTTTTCAGTTTTTGAAATATTTGCATATGCATAATAAGATATCTTGGGAAGCCGGGCTTGGTGGCTCAGCCTGTAATCCTGCGCCTTTGAGATGCTGAGGTGAGTGGATTGCCTGAGCCCGCGGGTTTGAGACCCGCCTGGGCAACTTGGTGAGACCTCATCTCTACAATAATCAAAAAATTAGCCGGGCGTGGTAGCACATGCCTGTAGTTCCAGCTACTCAGAAGGCTGAGGCGGAAGGATCGCCGGAGCCCAGCAGGTCGAGGCTGCGGTGGCCAGGAGCGGCCACTGCACTCCGGTCTGGGCGACAGAGTGAGATTCTAACTCAAAAAAAAAAAAAAAAAAGAAAAAGGTATCTTGGGGATTGGACCCAAGTCTGAGCACTAAATTTTTTTTATGTTGTTTCATATGCACCTTATACACAGAGCCTAAAGGTAATTTTATTATATATGTACATAGATAGAGATATTAATACTTCATATCTCACTGCAGCCTCAGTTTATTGGGCTCAAGCAATCTTTCTGCTTCAGACTCTGAATAGTTGGGACTACAAGTGCATGCCACCACACCTGACTAATTTTTTAAAAAATTATTTGGCCTGGGCTTGGTGGCTCAGCCTGTAATCCCACGCTTTGGAAGGCCAAGGTGAGTGGATTGCCTGAGCCCACAGGTTCGAGACCCACCTGGGCAACTTGGCAAGACTTCATCTCTATAATAAATCAAAAATTA